>NC_052354.1:16327157-16337204 GCF_009727055.1 Benincasa hispida
GTTTATTGGTTTGTGGTAAAGCAAATAAAACATGCAACTGAGCAAAATACAAGATGTGAAGTAAATATCATATATTATACAACACAAGCATTCGTACAATCTATTTACAAACTACAGAACACAAGACTTTAGGGCATCAACCCCAACAATCTCCCACTTGTCCTAAAGCAAAGTGGGGTGTACATAAATCTAGTACAAAACAATAAACTAGGGCATAAAAGCCCAATACAAGAAAATTTCCCACTTGCCTTAGTCCAACCGCGGGCGATCCTGTAGACCCATGCTTCGTAGGTGACCCTCAAACACTGTAGCCGTGAGAGCCTTCGTAAACGAGTCAGCAACATTTAAATGGCCTGGGTTAGACTGATACCTACTGACTATGCCCACGGCGTAGCAGATGTCCAGACGAGTACAGAGCATCGTGTACATCAAACTGCCAATGACAGGTGCATATGGGACCCATCTCATCTCCTCAACTACTTAAGCCGTCTTAGGACACATGTCCTTAGACAAAGTGATTCCATGCCTGAACGGCAGTAGGCCCCTCTTGGAGTCTTGCATCGATGCCTGAGACAGTGCTAGCACTTTGTTCTTACGATCTCGAAAGAATTGTATACCTAGAACAAACTGAGCCTCTCCCAAATTTTTCATTTGGAATTAGGTCGCTAGCCAGTTCTTAACTCCAGTCGATAGACCTACATCATTCCCAATGAGATATCGTCTACGTACAACACTAAGAGACTACTGAAGTGTTGATGATCTTCTTGTATACACAAGGTTCATCGATGTTTTAGTCAAAGCCATACGACTTGATCGCAGTATCAAACCGTATGTTCCAAGATCGAGACGCCTGTTTCAGTCCATAAATGGACCAATTCAGTTTGCAAATCTTTTGCTCCCGACTTTGGGCTATGAATCCCTCGGGTTGCACCATATAAATGGTCTTCTTAAGATTGTCATTCAGAAAGGTCGTCTTGATGTCCATTTACTAAATCTCATAATTATAATAAGTTGCAATGGATAGGAGGATGAGGATCAACTTTAACATGGCAGCAGGCGAGAAAGTATCCTCATAGTCGACTCCCTCTACCTGGGTATAATCCTTTACCACAAGTCGAGCCTTGAAGGTCTGTATCTTCCCATTAGCACCCCATTTACAGCCTATAGGTTATACCCCATTAGGCTGATCTAAAAGATCACAAATCGAGTTGAAGTACATCGACTCCATCTCGAGATCCATAGCCTTGACCCATTCATCCCGGTCAACATCCTCCATTACCTTCTTATAAGACAACGGATCCTCAACGTCGCCATCTGCTACCATAACAAGGATTTCCGTGATACCCAAATAGCGAATGGGTGGGTTCATAATCCTCCCACTACGTCGAGGTTCCTTCAACTCTTGAGGTGGAACCGATCTACTGGATGAATTCCCATCAACAACTCATGCTGATGTAGCAGGCTCTTCAACAACTCTTGTTGAAGTTTCAGTAGTTTCATTGAAAAGCTCACGCAACACGACTTTGCTTCGTGGACCGTGCTCCCTTATATGATCCTCCTCTAGGAAAGTAGTGTTTGTTGAAACAAACACCCTATTTTCTATCGAATCATAAAAATAACCTCCTCGTGTACCTTTGGGGTAGCCTACAAAGTGGTATAACCTCGACCATGGTTCTAACTTCTTGGGATTAGCCTCAAACACATGTGCAGGAAAACCCCAAATGTGGAAGTGACTAAACTAGCTTTACGCCCGTTCCACAACTCCAGAGGTGTCCTTGCAACACTCTTAGAGGGAACACAGTTGAGTATGTATATTGCAGTTTCCACTATGAAACCCCAAAACGAGTCCGGTAAGGAAGCGTAACTCTTCATCGATCGAACCATGTCTAACAAGGTCCTATTTCTCCTCTCCGCTACACCATTCTGTTGAGGTGTTCCCAGTGCTGAGAGTTGGAAAACGATTCCATGTTCTATCAAATAGTCCTAGAATGCCGAGTCCAAAAACTCTCCACCTTGATCTGATCGAAGTATTTTAATCCGTCTATCCAATACGTTTTCAACTTCAGTCTTGAACTCTTTGAACTTTTCAAAATATTCAGACTTTCGTTGCATAAGATAAACATACCCGTGCCTAGAGTAATCATTAATAAAACTGATAAAATACTCATAGCCACCTCGGGCTCGCACATTCATAGGATCACAAAGGTCAAAATGTACTAACTCAAGAGGCTCATTGGCTCTATAACCTTTTCCAGTAAAAGGTCGTTTAGTCATCTTACACTCAAGGCAAGATTCACACACTGGTAAAGAATTTTCTTCTAACTCACTTAGAAGTCCATTCTTCACCAATCTCTCAATCCTATTGAGATTGATGTACCCTAATGAAAATGCCAAAGTTGGGCATTTTCTTTTGGAGAAATACGTCGACGTTTTGATTGAGTTACGACAGTTCTAAACAATTCAGTTTTATGGAAGGAATTAGTGGCTAACGGCCTTAGCACATATAAATTCGATTCCATATATGCAGTGCAAATAAAAACACCATCTTTATGAATAAATGCTTTATCCACATTAAAAGAGACAGTATATTTACATTCAATAAACACTTTACAAAAATGAGGTTTCTCTTTAGTTCGGGAACAATATATACATCATTTAAAATAAGAAACCTATTCTGTAAAGCTAACTGGAGTCCTCCCATTGCCACAACTGATACAGATGTGCCTGGTGTCTACTCGCATCGCCATCTCACAAGCCTCTAACTGTCACCAAGATCTAATCCCTGAAAAGAAGAACAAACGTGGTTAGTGGCACCCAAATCAATTATCAAGGTAGAATCATCATTCTCCACTAAACAAGTTTCAAGAACAAATAAATCACATTTACCTTTATCGGCCTTGGCCTTAGCCTTGGTTGCTTTCTTCTCTTTTAGATACCGAGGACAGTTTCTCTTCCAGTGTCCATCTTGGTTGCAGTAGGAACACTTTCCCTTAGCAACTCTTGGATGCCTCCTTGGGGCGACAAGTGGTGGGTTAGCAGGTGTCTTCCCTTTTCCCTTACCACTCTTCTTCTTCTTCCCGTTTGCAGAGTTAGAAGTAGAAGGTGCAGACTTCGTTCCTGAGGTCGAACCTCTATGGAACGTCCTGGAGAATGAAGCAACATTTGCCTCACTCTTGTTCCTCAAATTACTTTTCAGTAAAGATTGGTAGGTCTGCAACTCGTTGAGCAGAGTTGTAAGGTTATATTTCACTTTGTTAAGAATCACATTGCTAACAAAATGCAGGAAGCTCTTTGGTAATGAATGCAGGATTATGCTAACTTGGTTGCCCTTATCGATGGTAGACCCATTCAACTCCACCATATTAAAGTGGACCATCATGTTAAGCACATGTTCACGAACAGAGGTGCCTTCTTTCATTTTGGATTTGAATATATATTAAAAAGCCTTAAGCTATTCAAACGGTTGTCCAAACATCCCCCGCAGGGACCTCATGATCTCATGCGCTAAGACTATAGACTCATGTTTCTTGGCTAAGACTTCAGAAAGGCTTGCCAAGATGTAGGTGTTGAGGTTGATACCCTAAAGTCTCGTGTTCTATAGTTTGTAAACAGTATGTATGAACACTTGTGTTGTTAATATATGATATTTACTTCACATCTTGTATTTTGCTCAGTTACTTGTTTTATTTGCTTTACCACAAACCAATAAACATCAAATCCTTGGTTATCTGTATGTGACTCAAGCATTTATGTGGTGACATACAAGTGGATCATGTCTTGAGTGATAACCAAAATGGTCTGTAGTAGATGGATATAGGAGGGAAACCTTATCCTAGTAACATTACGGATGCGGTCCGCTTTGTGGAATGGTCACAAGTGTTGTGACTTGTCACAGATGGTCTGATCCTGATCATTCGTGTTGGGGACATGCGAGCGAGAGCGTCCTATACAAAGAGTTTGTATAAGACCTGACCACGAAGTGTTAACGTCTCGTTATATAACATCGTTCATGACAGAGACTTCACTTCACTAGGATGACCATAGGTAACATGACGTCAATCCTGAGTGAGTTGGGAACTCCTGCCATTGAGGGCGGTCCTTTGATTTTCATGGGTGCGAGTGACCAGGTTACCGATTCAAACCTACCATCTTGGGGATTCGTCTGATTTGGGAGGTGAGAACTCAACTACACAAGATGGAATTCACTCCTTCCCTGAGGCAGGGGTAAGTAGATAGATGGCTCCCTCGAGGTTTGATTCCGGGGCTTGAACGATGTGGCGCCACACACCTTCTCTTGGCTCGAGAGGTATTCACACATGTTGGACTATGTTGTATTGTTCATTAGAGGAATCAGTGGTACTTAAGGAATGGGATGTAACTACAGGGACAAAACGGTAAATTGGCTCAACTGTACTTACGAGCATCTGTGAAGGGTCATCGTACTCATGATTGGTTATATCCGATAGATACAAAAATATATCTGTGGTAAGAAGAGTTCAGCTATTGGTCTTTAGTGGAATCATTGACAGCTAACGGATGGTGGATCTCGTGGCTAAAGAGTTTAGTCAGCTATTCACGTACCGTTGGAGCTTCGAGCCATAGGTTTATTAGGTCCCCTGGGTAGCTTGGATAAATTCGAGAACCAGTATTTGGGTTAATTTGAAATGTTCAAATTGACAAGAGGAAGTTCGATTAGATATGATATAATTTGACTGGTTAATTATATATGATATAATTGGAAAATGTATGAGATACATAATTATGGAGGAAATTAGATATAAATATGATTTATATCAAGTCATGAAAATATTTCTTGAAAAGATCGCCCGAGAGCCTATACGATAGTTTCTTCTCCGTCTAAACAATCGTCTACCACAAGATTTATCTAAACGATCATATATGTTTTTCCTAAACGGTCGTTCAACATTTCATACACGATCGTGTATCTCCTCTATGCAATAAGCACTTCTGCTATACGATAGCACTTTTTTCTCTCCCACTTGCTTATCGCCTACATGACTCGTTTGTCCTCCGTCCTTTACCAAATTCACCAAAGCCCACCCTTTGGGTTTTCACTCCGAGAACACCTAGGGCCCATTAGTTGTGGTGTCATCCCCGTTACGGTGTTTGTGTTAATGTTGATCGTGCTGTTGCAGTCGACGTTCCCACCGATTGTTGGTAGATCTGTTGGAGGGATCCGCTGCGTGAGGGTTCAGAAGTTCGAAGATAGTCTTCAACTGGTATGGAACCCTTTCCCTGTTATTTATCTTGTTCTGAGCATGCCGATAATTAGATTTATTTGCATAACTGTATGTATTGAATGTATATCATTTGTATTTCGATCATGGTGAGCTCGGAGCGATATAAACACGCTCATAGAACTCTCGGTATGAGATCCTTTAATTGGTATCAGAGCCAGGTTCTAATACTTCGATTTTATCTGTTGCAACGAAATGACATATACATTAATGGTGGGTGCATTTCTACGCTATTTTAATTGTTAAATCTGCTCTGGATGTGCCGGATTAATGGATGTTTTCGGGATGATTAGCCTCGGTTTGTTTAAGATCCTTTTACGTTTGTGGTTATTTGTAAAGTTCCCTGTGTTTTTTGGCATTAATAATCGTTATCGAGACTGTATTCAAAGTTTGTTTGACGTTTTGAGTCATTCATCGAAGTTCTGGGCAAGCGTTGTAGCTCTTCGAGGAAGAAAGCGATTTAGGGTTGGTTGTATCGTGCAGAAGAAGTTCTACGTGATCGCTGTCCTCGTATCATAAAAATGAAGAAGTACGCGATCGTGGTTGAATGCTTCAGTTAAACGATGGGGAATGCAATCAAGAGTTGGTCGCATCGGGTTGACGATCGGGTACGCGATCGCCAAGCATCATTTAATGCTTGCGCGCTAGACGATCGTTTAGGTCAGCAAGCTTCATCGCTTAGTAATTGACTAAACGATTGCTTAGTATCGCAAGGTAAATCGTTTACCTAGTTGCACGCATCGTGTAGACGATGAGACACTAGCGTATTGTTTAAAGCACGCGCACTAGACGACGTTTAGGTTAGCAAGCTTCATCGTTTAGTAACTGACTAAACGATCGCTTAGTAACTTAAGGTAAATCGTTTACCTGTCGTCGCGCTACATGATTGCATGGACGGTCAGGCTTCGCAGCCTCGTCGTCGTCTACACGATCATGTTCTTATGCTTTTATCGTCTAAAGCGCGTTGAACGATCATCTACCTGTTGGAGTTTGTACACGATGAAGACCTCCTGGCAGTTCAAGACCCGATTCGCCTGTAAACCGGTTTGCTCAATGAAAAATGTAATAGATAGGGTTTTTATTTCGTTTTTTTTTTTTTTTTTTTGTAAAGGTTTATCCTAGTCCATTAATCCTTTGTTTATTACATGCGATGTATGTTTTTTATGTGTCATATGGTATACATATAGTAAATCCCACCTTAGGTTATGCAATGGTCATGCATCATCTCTTTATTGTAATTATTATAATTTAGAGAAGCATGATTTAATTATGTAAGAGCATGCTCATACATCATATAATATAGAGTTATATTTATGCATGCATAAAAAGCATTGACTTGCATCATCTTTATATTATAATTGTTATAGTATAAGGGTGAATGATAGCATGTTTGCTTGGTTATTACGCATTATATAAAATTTATATATAGTAATGACAGGAAATTGCATGAAGCATGAACATGACACATAGGTTACTTTATAAATGTTATAAACACCTCATTGTGCGCAATGGTTTTAGTTGTTTTTTTTTTAGAAAGTTAAAGAGGAATTAGAACTAAAAGAAATAAGAAAGACATGCATGCTCACTTAGGCTTAATTCATGGTTGTGAAATGTTTAAAACTTGGATCACATAGACCAAAGATCATGGTTCTATTATGATTAGCAACCCTAAGGCTTTAATCTTTTAATCAGTTTAATAGGATTAAATTGGCTAATAAAAGGTTAAAGTGTAGCAAATCTATCTATAAGGGACCTTTTGTCTAAGGTGGGTTCTGTCTAGGCTGGGGTATTTAAGTTGACAAAAACGTAACACTCCTACCTGGGAACTTACCTGGAAAGGTGAATTAGATAGATTTGATGCATGCATGCAAGTTAAGGACAGTCCATTAAAGTGTTTAAATGTGACTACTTGAACTTGTTCATTTTTCATAGACAAGCATTGTTTATGAGCAGAGTTTAAAAAGACGACTCAGAGTAAAATCAGTAGCCGGATTGTCTAGGTTAATGAATCCCTAGGTAGAACATTCAATGGGAGGTACTTGGGGCATGAGATTCTTGACTTAAACCTTTCACTTTTCTCCTAAATAGTCCACATCGTGAGATCTATCCTCAGCCTTGCGACACCTTTGGCGTGTCTCCCCAACAGATGGTGTTTAGGTAGGTCAATATCAATGTGGATGGAGAGAATGTTCATAGTAAGTGGGAGCAGAAAATGTGATAGCATATCCCTCGGTCTCCCTCGTTAGGTTGAATAAAGTTACTGCGCATCGCCTCGAGGCACCCTATGAGTGTCCCCCTAAAGGATGGCAGTATTGCGCGTTTCTTTATTTGATCTTCTGTAAGAGGATAAGGTAACTTAGTCTCTTGTCCTAATCTACTTCTTCCCTACAATGGGCTCATTTGGGCAGGACTCTGGCACTGAAAGCGAGGGGTCACACTTACACGGAATTGTTAAAGGTTAATAGTTCTGGACCGAAAAATGGTGGCTATTAGGTTCAGTTCCAAGAGTTGGTTTTGCCTAATGGTTGAGAATGTCTCATCCCAGCAAAGGGTCAACTGATCACCCCACCGGTGACGTTTGTCCTGCCTTACTGGGGCATCATTGCAAAATAGAAGTCTATAACTTAGGGTATTTGAAATTGTTTTGCAAAACTGATTGGTTTAAAAATGGTTTAGCAAAATCTAATAAAGTTTTGTTCGTATTTTCAGCAATATTTTCAAATGGCAACAGCCATGTTATCGTTGTTAAACGCTGAAAAACTAACTGACGATAATTTTTCAACATGTAAACACATGATCACGACGATCCTAATCATCAAGGATCTCATGTTCGCTCTCACGGAGGCTTGTCCTCCTATTCCAGCTCCAAATGCCTCTAAAAATGTTTGGGAGGCATACGAGCGATGGACAAGGGCGAATGAGAAGGCCCGAGCCTACATCTTGACAAGTCTTTCTGAAGTCTTGGCCAAGAAACATGAACCTATGGTCTCAGCGCGTGAGATCATGGAGTCTTTGCGGGGGATGTTTGGACAACCGTCTGAACAACTTATGCATGAGGCTCTTAAATACATATTCAACTCCAAAATGCAAGACGACACCTCTGTTCGTGAACATGTGCTAAACATGATGGTCCCCTTCAATGTGGCGGAGTTGAATAGGTCTACTATCGATGAGGGCAGCCAGGTTAGCATAATCTTGCATTCTTTGTCGGAGAGTTTCCTACACTTTGTTAGTAATGTGATTCTTAACAAAGTGAAGTATAACTTTACAACTCTCCTCAACGATTTACAGACAAACCATTCTTTACTGAAAAGTAAGGAGAGGCCGAAGGGTGAGGCAAATGTTGCTTCATCCTCTAGAACATTCCATAGAGGTTCGACCTCAGGAACGAAGTCTGCACCTTCTACTTCTAACTCTGCAAAAGGGAAGAAGAAGAAGGGTAGTAAGGAAAAAGGGAAGGCACCTACTAACCCACCGCCTGTCGCCCTAATGAGGCATCCAAAAGTTGCTAAGGGAAAGTGTTTCCACTGCAACCAAAATGGACACTGGAAAAGGAACTGTCCTCGGTATCTGAAAGAGAAGAAAGCAGCCAAGGCTAAGGCCAAGGCGGATAAAGGTAAATGTGATTTACTTGTACTTGAAACTTGTTTAGTGGAGAATGATGATTCTGCCTAGATAATTGATTCAGGCACCACTAACCATGTTTGTTCTTCTTTTCAGGGGATTAGATCTTGGCGACAGTTGAAGGTTGGTGAGATGACGATGCGAGTAGGCACCAGGCACGTCGTCTCAGCTGTGGCAGTGAGAGGACTCCAGTTAGCTTTACAGAATATGTTTCTTATTTTAAATGATGTATATAATGTTCCTGAACTAAAAAAGAACTTTATTTATGTAAAATGCTTATTATAATGTAAATATACTGTCTCTTTTGATTTGAATAAAGCGTTTATTCATAAAGATAGTGTTTTTATTGTACTACAAATCTGGAATCGAATTTATATGTGCTAAGGCTGTTAGCCATTAATTCCCTCCATAATACTGAAATGTTCAGAAATGTCGTAACTCAATCAAAACGTCGACGAATTTCCCCAAAAGAAAATGCCTAACTTTGGCATCTACGTTTAGGGCACATCAATCTCAATAGGATTGAGAGATTGGTGGAGAATGGACTTCTAAGTGAGTTAGAAGAAAATTCTTTGCCAGTGTGCGAATCTTGCCTTGAGGGTAAGATGATTAAACGACCTTTTACTGGAAAAGGTTCTAGAGCCAAGGAGCCTCTTGAGTTAGTACATTCTGACTTTTGTGGTCCTATGAATGTGCGAGCCTGAGGTGGCTATGAGTATTTTATCTGTTTTACTGATGATTACTCTAGGTACGGGTATGTTTATCTTATGCAACGAAAGTCTGAATCCTTTGAAAAGTTCAAAGAGTTCAAGGTTGAAGTTGAAAATGTATTAGATAGATGGATTAAAACACTTTGATCGGATCGGGATGGAGAGTTTTTAGATTCCACATTCTAGAACATGGAATCGTTTCCCAACTCTCAGCGTCGGGTACACCTCAGCAGAATGGTGTAGTGGAGAGGAGAAATAGGACCTTGTTAGACATGGTTCGCTCGATGATGAGTTACGTTTCCTTACCGGACTCATTTTGGGGTTTCGCAGTAGAGACTGCGGTGTACATACTCAACTGTGTTCCCTCCAAAAGTGTTGCAAGAACACATTTGGAGTTGTGGAACGGGCGTAAAGCTAGTTTACGTCATTTCTGCATTTGGGGTTGTCCTGTACAT
>NC_052354.1:16337594-16338883 GCF_009727055.1 Benincasa hispida
TTCACGGAAATCCTTGCTATGGTAGCAGATGGCGACATTGAGGATCCGTTGTCTTATAAGAAGGCAATGGAGGATGTTGACTGGGATGAATGAGTCAAGGCCATGGATCTCGAGATGGAGTCGATGTACTTCAACTCAGTATGGGATCTTGTAGATCAGCCTGATGAGGTTCGCCCTATAGGTTGTAAATGGATCTACAAGCGCAAACGATGTGCTGATGGGAAGGTACAGATCTTCAAGGCTCGACTTGTGGCAAAGGGTTATACCCAGGTAGAGAGAGTTGACTATGAGGAGACTTTCTCGCATGTTGCCATGTTAAAGTCGATCTGCATCCTTTTATCCATTGCAACTTATTATAATTATGAGATCTGACAAATGGACGTCAAGACAGCCTTTCTGAATGGCAATCTTGAGGAGACCATTTATATGGTGCAGCCTAAGGGATTCATAGCCCATTGTAAAGAGCAAACGGTTTGCAAACTGAATCGGTCCATTTATGGATTGAAACATATGTCTCGATTTTGGAACATATGGTTTGATACTGCGATCAAGTCGTATGGCTTTGATGAAAACGTTGATGAACCTTGTGTTTACAAGTGATATCCTACTCATTGGGAATGATGTAGGTCTACTGACTGCAGTTAAGAACTGGCTAGCGACCAATTCCAAATGAAAGATTTGGGAGAGGCTCAGTTTGTTCTAGGTATACAGATCTTTCGGGATCGTAAGAACAAAGTGCTAGCACTGTCTTAGGCATCGTATATTGACAAGATGTTGCTCAAGTACTCGATGCAGGACTCCAAGAGGGGCCTACTGCCGTTCAGGCATAAAGTCATTTTGTCTAAGGAAATGTGTCCTAAGACACCTCAAGAGGTTGAGGAGATGAGACGGGTCCCATATGCATCTGCCGTTGGAAGTTTGATGTACGTGATACTCTATACTCGTCCAGACATCTGCTACACTGTGGGCATAGTCAGTAGGTATCAGTCTAACCTAGGCCAGGTTCACTGGACCACAGTGAAGAACATCCTTAAGTATCTTCAGAGAACGAGGGGCTACATGCTCGTGTATGGTTCGAGGGATTTGATCCTTGCAAGATACACGGATTCTGACTTTCAGACTGATAAGGACTGCCACAAGTCGACATCAGGGTCAGTCTTTACTCTTAACGAAGAAGTTGTAGTGTGGCCAAGAACTAAGCAGGGGTGCATCACCGACTCCACTATGGAGGCGAAGTACGTAGCGACTTGCGAAGCTGCTAAGGAGGTCGTTTGGCTCAAGAAGTTTCT
>NC_052354.1:16339793-16341720 GCF_009727055.1 Benincasa hispida
CCTGACATTTTGGGGATTCGTCTAATTTGGGAGTTGGGAACTCAGCTACACAAGATAGAATTCACTTCTTCCCTGAGGCAGGGGTAAGTAGATAGATGGCTCCCTTAAGGGCTAATTCTGGGGGCTTGAACGATGTGGTGCCACACAGCTTCTCTTGACCCAAGAGATGTTCACACATAGTTGGACTATGTTGTATTGTTCATTAGAGAAATCAGTGGTGCATAAGGAGTGAGATGTAACTACAGGGGCAAAATGATAAATTGGCCCAGCTGTATTTACAAGCATCTGTGAAGGGTCATCGTACTCATGATTGATTAAATCCGATGGATACAAAAATATATTTGTAGTAAGAAGAGTTCAATTGTTGGTCTTTAGTGGAATCACTGACAGTTAACGGATGGTGGATCTCGTGGCTAAAGAGTTTAGTCAGCTATTCACGTACCGTTGGAGCTTTGAGCCACAGGTCCATTAGGTCCCCTGGGTAGCTTGGACAAAGTCGAGAACCAGTATTTGGTTTTATTTGAAATGTTCAAATTGACAAGAGGAAGTTCGATTATATATGATATAATTGGACTGGTTAATTCTATATGATATAATTGGCAAATGTATGAGATACATAATTATGGAGGAAATTAGATATAAATATGATTTATACCAAGTAAAGGAGAAAATACTATAGTAGATATGTGATATCAAACTATAGGATATAAATATAATATGATTATATTTATTAATTAATTTATTGATTAATTTTATGATAATTAATCCCCTTTTTTTCCACGTTCGGACGTGGGTAGTGGACAGCGTCGGTTATGGTAACCGATGGGTTAAAAATGAAAAGAGTTTTCATTTTGAATCGTGCATTCAATATTTCTTCGACCGCCCAAAAGATTTCGTGAAAAGATCGCCCGAGAGCCTATACGTTAGTTGCTTCTCTGTCTAAACGATCGTCTACCTCACGATTTATCTAAAAGATCGTATACATTTTTCCTAAATGATCGTTCAGCATTTCATACACGATCGTGTAGCTCCTCTATGCAATAAGCACTTCTGCTATATGATAGCACTATTTTCTCTCCCACTTGCTTATTGCCTACACGACTCGTTTGTCCTCCGTCCTCTACCAAATTCACCAAAGCCTACCCTTTGGGTTTTCACTCCGAGAATTCCTGAGGCTCATTAGTGGTGGTGTCATCCTCATTGCGGCTTCATGTTCGCGTTGATCATGTTGTTGCAGTCGACGTTCCCGCCGGGTGTTGATAGATCTTTTGGAGGGATCTGCTTCATGGGGGTTCAAAAGTTCGAAGATAGTCTTCAATTAGTATGAAACCCTTTCCTTGTTATTTATCTTGTTCTGGGCATGCCGATAATTAGATTTATTTGCATAACTGTATGTATTAAATGTATATCATTTTTATTTCGATCACGGTGAGATCGGAGCGATCTAAACACGCTCATGGAACTCTCGGTATGAGATCCTTCAGTAGGCTCAGGCCTTCTCATTCGCCCTTGTCCATCGCTCGTATGTCTCCAAAAAATTTTGAGCAGCATTATGAGCTAGAATAGAAGAACAAGCCTCCGTGAGAGCGAACATGAGATCCTCGATGATCAGGATCGTCGTGATCATGTGTTTGCATGTTGAAAAATTATCGCCAGTTAGTTTTTCGGCGCTTAGTAATGCCAAAGTGGCTGTTGCCATTTTTAAAACATTGCTAAAATACGAACAAAACTTTATTAGATTTTGCCAAACCAATTTTAAACCAATCAGTTTTGCAAAACAGTTTCAAGTACCCTAAGTTATAGACTTCTATTTTGCAATGATGCCCCAGTAAGGCAGGACAAACGTCACCGGTGGGGTGATCAGTTGCCCATTTGCTGGGATGAGACATTCTCAACCATTAGGCAAAACCAACTCTTGGAACTGAAC
>NC_052354.1:16342025-16344975 GCF_009727055.1 Benincasa hispida
ATCCACCTTGATATTGACCTATCCAAACACCATCCGTTAGGGGGACACGCCAAAGGTGCCACGAGGCCGAGGGTAGATCTCACAATGTTGAATATTTAGACGAAATGTGAAAGGTTTAAGTGAAGCATCTTATGCCTCAAGTACCTCCCACTAAATGTTCTACCTAAGGTTCATTAACCTAGACAATCTGGCTACTGATTTTAGTCTAAATCATCTTTTTAAACTCTGCTCATAAAAAACGTTTGTCTATGAAATATGAACAAGTTCAAGTAGACACATTTAAACACTTTAATGGACTGTCCTTAACTTGCATGCATACATCAAATCTATCTAATTCACCTTTCTAGGTAAATTCCCAGATAGGGGTGTTATGTTTCCGTTAACTTAAATACCCCAGCCTTGATAGAACCCGCCTTAGATAAAAGGTCCCTTATAGATAGATTTGCTATACTTTTAACCTTTTATTAGCTAATTTAATCCTATTAAACTGATTAAAAGATTAAAGTCTTAGGGTTGCTAATCATATTAGAACCGTGATCTTAGATCTATGTGATCTAAGTTTTTAACACTTCACAACCATGAATTAAGCGTAAGTGAGCATGCATGTCTTTCTTATTTCTTTTTGTTCTAATTCCTCTTTAACTTTCTAAAATAAAAACAACTAAAACCATTGCGCACAATGAGGTGTTTATAACATTTATAAAGTAACCTATGTGTCATGCTTCATGCAATTTTCGGTCATTACTATATATAACTTTTATATATAACGCGTAACAACCAAGCAAACATGATATCATTCACCCTTATACTATAACAATTATAATATAAAGATGATGCATGTGCATGCTCTTACATAATTAAATCATGCTTCTCTAAATTATAACAATTACAATAAAGAGATGATGCATGACCATTGCATAACCTAAGGTGGGATTTACTATATGTGTATGCCATATGACATATAAAAAAACATACATCGCATGTAATAAATAAAGGATTAATAGACCGGGATGAGCCTTTACCAAAACCGGAATGAAATAACCCTATCTATTACATTTTTCATCGAGCAAACTGGTTCACAGGCGAACCGAGTCTTGAACCACCAGGAGGACGCCATCGTGTAGTAAATGCCATAGGTAGACGATCGTCCAACGCGCACTAGACGATAAAAGCAAAATTAAATGATCACGAAGACGACAACGAGGCTACGAAGCCTGATCGTCTATGCAATCTCTTAATGCGGCGACA
Organism: Benincasa hispida; assembly: GCF_009727055.1. Classification (NCBI taxonomy): domain Eukaryota; kingdom Viridiplantae; phylum Streptophyta; class Magnoliopsida; order Cucurbitales; family Cucurbitaceae; genus Benincasa; species Benincasa hispida. The sequence goes on from NC_052354.1 coordinate 16,343,274, forward strand.
TGTAAAAGATTTACCTTGCGTTACTAAGCAATCGTTTAGTCAGTTATTAAGCGATGAAGCTTGCTGACCTAAACGATCGTCCAGTGCGCGCGCGCGTTAAACGCTACGTGTACCCGATCGTCAATACGATGCGATCAACCCTTGATCGCATATCCCATTGTTTAACCGATGCATTGAATAGCGATCGCGTACTCCATCGTCTGTATGATGTGATCAACCCTTGATCGTCTCCTTCCTCGAAGAACAGCAACGCTTGCTCCGATCTTCTTCTTTGAACGATTCAAAAGTTCAAACAGACTTTGAATACAGACTCGATAATGATTATTAATGCCTAAAAAATTCAAGGGCCTTTACAAACAACCGCAAATGTAAAAGAATTAAATCAAACCGAGGCTACCATACACGAAAACATCCATTAATCCACACATCCACAACAATTTAACCATTAAAAAGTGTAGAAATGCACCCACTATGAACGTAAATGTCATTTCATTGCAACATATGAAATCAGAGTATCAAATACCAAATGAAAAATCTCTTAACGAAGAGTTCCATGAGCATGTTCGGATCGCTCCAATTTCACAGTGATCGAAATACATCAAATACGTTCAAACGCACAATTATGCAAACAAACAGTAATTATCGGCATGCTTTGAACAAGAAATTACAAGGGAGAGAGTTGGCATACCAGTTGAAGACGATCTTCAAACTTCGAAACTCAACACAGCAGAAACCTCTACCCGATCAACCAACGCCCAGCAGATGCGTCAACTGCAGCAGCACGAACAACCGCAAACTCACGAAAGCAACGGGGACGACACCATCAGAAAGGAGTCCCAGGTATTCTCGGAGTGAAAACCCAAAGGTGGTCTTTGGTGAATTTGTTAGATGAAGGAGGAAGAACATATCGTGTAGGCGATAAGCAAGTGGGAGGGAAAAAGACGCTATCGTATAGCAAGATGCTTATCATTTAGGAGAAACTACACGATCGTGTAGATTTTACTGAATGATCATTTAGGAAAAGGTATACGATTGTTTAGCAAACACGACACACTATATGATCGTTTAGGGAAGTTATCCGATTGTTTATGAACTAGCGTACGAACATTTAGGTGCGAGGTGGACGATCGTTTAGGCACAAAGCGACTATCGTATAGGCTATCGATTTTAAGCCATCGATTACGATTTCACCAACGCGCTCTTCTATATCTTTTTGGACGAACGAAAAACCATTCAAAAATGAAACAAATTTCATTTTATTCACCGGTTACAATAATCGACACATTCCCACTGACGCACGTCCGAACGTGATTTTGGGTTAATTATCATATAATTAACCAATTAAAATATTAATAAATATAATCATATTATATTTTTACCCTATAGTTTGATATCACATATCTACTATAGTAATTTCTCCTCTACTTGATATAATTCATATTTATATATAATTTCCTTTAAATAATATTTCTCATACATTTAGCCAATTATATCATATATAATTAACTAGTCCAATTATATCATATACAATCGAACTTCCTCTTGCTAATTTGAACATTTCAAATTAACCTAAACACTGATTCTCGACTTCATCCAAGCTACCCAGGGGACCTAATGGACCTGTGGCTCGAAGATCCAACGGCTCGTGAATAGCTGACTAAACTCTTTAGCCATAAGATCCACCATTCGTTAACTGTCAGGC
>NC_052354.1:16345615-16436179 GCF_009727055.1 Benincasa hispida
CGTAGCGTTACCAGGATAAAGTTTCCCTCCTATATCCATATACTACAGACCATTTTGGTTATCACTCAAGACATGATTCACTTGTATGTCACCACATACATGCTTGAGTCACATACAAATAACCAGAGATTTCATGTTTATTGGTTTATGGTAAAGCAAATAAAACATGCAATTGAGGAAAATACAAGATGTGAAGTAAATATCATATATTATACAACACAAGCGCTCGTACAATCTGTTTACAAACTACAAAATATGAGACTTTAGGGCATCAACCCCAACAGTTACATCCAACTCCTTAAGTACCATTGATCCCACTACTGAACAATAAGTCATATTCCAACTATGACCAAACCCTTCTCGGGCCAGGAAAGGGTATGATGCCACATTGTTTAAGCCCCAGAATCAGCTCTTAAGGGAGCAATTTATCTATAGTTTATAACTATAGAGATTGAGTGAATTTCTTCTATGTAGCTGTATTCCCAGCTTCTTAATCAAACAAAACCCCAAAATGGTAGGCATATTGCGTCGCCGAAACTGGTCACTCTCATCCATACAAACTAAAGGACTGCCTTCATAGGTAGGAGTTCATAATTGACTCAGAATTTAGGTGAAGTCATCTATGGTCATCCTGATGAAATGCAAGTCTCATCTATTAATGGTATTATATAGAAAGACTATACATTTCGTGGTTTGGTCTTATACGAACTCTTTGCATAGAACACCCTCACTCACATGTCTACACGTGAACGATCAAGATCAGATCATTTATAGTACTTTACAACAATTGTAACAACTATAAAGCAGGTCGTATTCGTAGTGTCACAAAGATAAGGTACCCAACTTTATCCATCTACTACAAACCGTTTAGGTTATCATTTAAACATGATCCACCTATATGTCTCTACATACATGTTTAAGTTTAAGAAAATAACCCTAAATCTTAGTTTATTGGTTTTTATGGATAAAAGCAACTAAATGATAAATAAAATACCTCTTTATTTTATTAGATAAATCAATTGTTTGTACTATACAATTACAACTACAAGACCAACGAGATTTAGGATATCAACCCAACAATCTCCCACTTGTCCTAAAACTAGTGAAGTGTACAAAAGAAAGAACAAATAAGTATAATGTACACAAAAACAAGAAACTAAGGCACATAATACACACTCAATAATATCTCTCACTTGTCCTAGACAAAACGAGGCATATCTCATAGACCTAGACTCTCTAGATGACCCTCAAACACCTTAGCCGTAAGGGCCTTTGTAAGCAGATCAGCAACATTATGTGTCGAAGCTATTTGCGTGACGATCACGTCTCCTCAATGAAAAATATCTCGAATCAAGTGATACTTGCACTCAATATGTTCCCCATGTTTGTGACATCTGGGTTTTTTTAAATTAGGCACAACACCATTATTATCACAGTAAAGGCTTATAGGTCTCGACATGTCTGGAACTACTTCCAGTTGAGTTAATAAATTCATAAGCCAAACAACTTCTTTGGAAGCTTCACAAGCCACTACATATTCTGCCTCCATGGTGGAGTCAGCAATGTACCCCTGCATGGTGCTTCGCCAGACTACAGAGAGACCGAGTATGTAGCGGCGTGTGAAGCTACTAAGGAGACCGTTTGGCTCAGGAAATTCCTGACTGGTCTGGAAATCATTCTAAACATATCAAAGCCCATCACCCTTTATTGTGATAATAGTGGTGTTGTGACTAATTCACGTGAGCTTTGGAGTCATAAGCTCGACAAGCACATTGAGCAGAAATACCATCTCATCCGAGAATTGTTCATCGACGAAACGTGAATGTCACAAAGATAGCTTCGGAGCATAACGTTGCTGATCTGTTTACGAAGGCCCTCACAGTGTTTGAGGGTCACCTGAAAAGTATGGGTCTATGGGATAAACCACAGCTGCACCAGGGAAAGTGGGAGATCTTGTACTGGGCTTGTTTGTGCCCTAGTTTATTGTTTTGTGTACTTGTAAGTTGATTATCTTGTACACCCCACTAGCTTTCAGACAAATGGGAGATTGTTGGGGTTGATGCCCTAAATCTCAAAAGGTCCTGTAGTTTGTAAACCTTGTATGAACAAACATTTTGGTGATTTATAATATTTGATATTTTATTCACTCTGTCTATGAAATATTTGATATTTTAGTTGCATTAACCACAAACCAATAAACTAACATCCATGATTATCGTTGTAACTTAAACATATATATGGAGGCATATAGATGGATCGTGTTTAAGTGATAATCTAAATGGTCTGTAGTATATGGATAAGGCTGGGTACCTTATCCTGGTGACACTACGAGTATGGCCTGCTTTGTAAGTGTTACAAATGTTGTAAAATGCTACAAATGATATGATCCTGATAATTCATGTATTAGACATGCGAAGGGAGAAAATCTACGTAATTTGGGGATTCGTCTGATTGGGGAGCTGGGAACTCAACTACATAAGATGGAATTCACTCATTCTCCGAAGCAGTGGTAAGTAGATAAATTTCTCCCCTAAGGGTCGATTTCGAGTCTTAAGCAATGTGGCGCCACACCCCCTCTTGGTCCAAGAGGAGTTTAGTCATAGTGGGACTATGTTATATTATTCATTAGAGGGATCAATGGTACTTGAGAAGTTATATGTAACTACATGGACAAAATGGTAATTTGGCCCAACGTACTTACGAGCAATTTGTGAAGGATCATCGTATTATTGATTGGTTATATCCAATGGACACAAAAATATATCTGTAGTATGAAAAGTGCAGTTGTCGGTCTTTAATGGAGTGTCCGACAGTTAATCGATGGTGGATAATGTGATTAAAGAGTTTAATCAGTTATTCACGTACCATTGGAGCTTCAAGCTACAAGTCCATAAATGGTAGCTCAATGGATTTAAGTTGAGAATCAGTTTTTGGGTTAATTTGAAATGTTCAAATTAATAAGAGGAAATTTAATTATATATGATATAATTAAATTAATTCAATCATATATGATATAATTGATATAATGTATTTGATACATTATTGTTTAATTGGGGGAACAAATATTTGAATATGATTCAAATATATTTTCTATGAATAAGATTCATAGTTATTAAATTTAATATAAATATCATTTATATTAAATGCCATATAATTGAGAGAAAAAACTATGGTTTATTTATTGTATATGATGCAATATTAAAACTATAGGTTATAAATATAATATGATAAGTCGGTTATCATATTTATTTGTAATTTATTAATTATTTGATAATTATCCATTTTTCTCTCTAACCACCCTTAGTGAGAAGTTATTTGGTTTTATGGCAAAAGTGGGATAAATAAAAATTGGTTTTTTATTATTCTAAGTGATAAGCTTTTCATGATCGAGTAAGAAAGTCTTCTACACGATTTCCTTGAGAGACTAAACGATCGAGTAAGAAAGTCTATGCGATAGACTTCATTGCCTACACGATAGCTTTTGTCTTCCTCGATCGTCCTCCTCCTCCAACTCCAAACTTCCCTCTAACCAAAATTAGTCAGAGCCCACCACTCTTGGATTCTCACGTCGAAAATACCAAGGTCACCAAGTGGTAGTGTCCTCCTTTGGTTCGAGTTTCTCGTTACTGTATGCTGCTGTTCGAGGAGAGTTCGTGAGTTGTTTGACACGTTCATGAACATGTTCATTCAAAGGATTAACGTGCAGAAGGGTTCTTCAAAGGTATAGTCTTTTGAACCTTTGTTTATTATGAGATAGCATGCTGTAATTTAGTTTTATGCATAATTTGTTCTTATTGACTGTATATGTGTGCGTTCAATCGACATGGGATTTCAATGATCCACTTTCGCTCAAAAGTTCTCTATAAATAGAGTTCCTTCAATTGGTACCAGAGCCGGGTTGTATTCTGATTTCCAAATTTCATTTACTGTATTGAATTTCGTTTACAGTTTGGTGGGTTTTAAGTTTATGCAATGTATTTAATTGTTAAATGTTTATGGATGTTGTTGATAGATAATTTCGGGATAGTTGTCTCTGTTTATGCTTTCTGTTTACTTTTACAAAAGTCAATTGTAAGGGCCCCTGCGTTTTTTGGCACAATTTCTTACAATCAGGTCTGTATTCATTTAGAGTTTTTGAGTCGTTCGTGAAGAAGTTTCAGACGCAAGAGTTGTAGATCATTTCGATGGAGAAGACGAAACGGTGGTCGCATCGTGTAGCTTAAGCTAGACGATCGTTTAGATTTGGTTATGTGTTCGTGTAGAATTGTTCTACTTGATCGTGTAGCATTTGATAAACGATCACATAACTAATGTAACACGATCGAGTAAATGCGTTGGCTTCATGATCGCGTAGACACTCGAGGGTAAACGATCGCGCGGTATTTGATACTCGACACAAGGCATGCGCGCTAAACGATCGTGTAGACTATCATGCTCATCGCATAGTCATTAGCTACATGATCACATGGTATACGATACTCGACGCTTTCTACTCGATCATGTAGACTATCATGCTCCTCGCATAGTCATTAGCTACATGATAACACTTGAAATGTGCTATTTTCTTCTACTTAACTCAGGTTGTTTAGCTACTTAATTTGATTTAGTTGCTTATTTTGTAGGACTCGAGTGTACAAGCGGTTGGATCAAGCGTTCGGGACTTAAAGACGCTAAAATGACAAAATTAGAAGCCAAATCAATTAAATGACCAAAAAAGGAAGAATGCTTGGACGCAGGGCAATGTTGCAACACTACCCCCAAGCGTTGCAACGTTTTGAAAACTCAAGGACCCTAGCATTGCAATGCATTCCAACACTGAAGCCTGACACTGTAAGACAGAAGCATCAGCATTGCAACACTCCACGTTGTGAAGTTTGATGTGAACCCCTCGGCACGTGCAGCACAGCCGAGAGTTGCAACGCTCTCCCTAGCGTTGCGACGCTGCAGTTGGCCTATAAAAGTAACCCTTAAGGTTCAGTCAAAATCATCCCATTTTTTACCTTCTACTCTGGTTTTGGGCATTTTAGTCTCTTTTCTAGCTCTATTTTTATTGCTTTTTCTTTTAATCTTGTAATAAGTTATTCCCATTTGCCAATCGTGTTGATTTTCGACATGTTTCGTGGCTAAAGGGTAAGAGCTTAGCTTGGGTTAGTTAGTTTAATTTCATTCAAATGTAATTCTTGAGACTTGTTTTGTAATTCTGTGAGTATTATTTTGACTTAATGGAATTTGTCTTGAGTATATTTTCAGTTTTCGTGTATGGGACAATCTGACAAATTAGCTATGCACTAATTTGTAATCGTTAGGTAGTCATCACCTAGAAGCAAAAGTTAAGTCAGTTTGTTGTGTTAATTAGGGACTCCGATTAACAAGCATTTACTTTCTAACTTAGATAAATTTCACTCGATTAATCGGTTAGACGATGGAAACCAATGAATTGGCTTAGGTTTTGCCCTAAAGCTTAAAGCCTGTTAGTTAATTGATTGGTTGAGGATCCTCGCTCTTCTTTTAATTAACTTGATTCTATGGACTCCCAGTTAGGATTCTAATTGAGTAGGCTAATATTTTAATTCAAATAATCTCACACAAATTTTGAGTAGTCTATGATAGAACTATTGAGGAATGAATTAAATTACAATTGCCCAAGCTAAGTGTTCGTTTCATTGATGATTTTCACAATTGTTATATTGCAATTCTTTTTGTTTTCAGAACTAGTTTTTAACAATTTTCATAACCCCCTCTCCCCTAACTTTTCTTAGGAATCCATATTAGGCTCTCTGTGGTTCGACCCCAAACTTGCTACTTGTACTACTAGTTGGTATAAAAGGTTTGTTCGGTGATTCATAAATTTTATTTGTATAGCAAGGGGTTTAGGAACGACACCAAAATTCTCGCTATCACTACACGATCGCATGGCATGCGTTACTTGAAGCATGTTGCACGATCGTGTGGACTTTCATGCTTATCGCATAGTCCAAAGCTATGCGATCGTTGCTACACGATCATTTACACTCGATGTGCTTGCTCGACAATCAGGGGATTTGCTACACAATCAAGTGACGAGGCTTCAAGGCGGGCGGTTCAAGACCCGGTTCACCTGTTCGAATCGGTTGACTCAAACTTTTGTAATGGTTTAGCATTTCTTTTTCGGTTTTGAGATACATTATCCCGGTCCATCAACTTTTATTAAATGTGCATGTGATATATGTTTATATTATATGTCATAATGTATGTCATATAGTTTTAAAACCCACCATAGGTTATGCATTTCTCCATGCACCTGTTTGAACCGATTGACTCAAATTTTTGCAATAGTTTAGCATTTCTTTTTTGATTTTGAGATACATTATCCCAGTCCATCAACTTTTATTAAATGTGCATGTGATGTATGTTTATATTATATGTCATAATGTATGTCATATAGTTTTAAAACCCACCATAGGTTATGCATTTCTTCATGCATCATTTTATATTATAAATGTTATAATATATTAGTATGCATGATTAAATTACATAAAGCATGCTCATGCATCATATAATATAAGAGTTATAATATATGCATGCATTATAGCATATCCATGCATTATTTATATCATAAATGTTATAATATAAGGTTGTATATTAGCATGGGATGTATGCTTAGTTTATTACTTAATTATATAAAAGTTATATATTAGTAATGAATGAACATTGCATGAAGCATGACACTTTGGTTTATTTATAAATGTTATAAATATCTTATGCATGCCTAGCTCGCAATGTTGAATGCTTTTAATTGTTTCATTTTTTATAATAGTTATAGTTAATGAAATTAGAATTAAAATCAATAATAAAGAGTTGCATGCAAACCTTAGGCTTTAATCATCTTTAAAAAATGTTTTAAAATTTGATTGAGATAGACCTAAGATCACATTTCTAATGAGATTAAAAATCTAAGTTTAATCTTTTAATCTAGTTTAATAGGATTAAATTGACTAATAAAAGATTAAATATGTAACAAATGTATCTATAAGGGACCTTTTAGCTAAGGCTAGTTCTAGCTAGGTTGGGGTACTTAAGTCGATGGAAACGTCTATCCTACCTGGGAACTTACCTGGAAAGGTGAATTAGATATATTTGGTACATGCATTCAAATTTGATGAAAGTTTGTTAAAGTGTTTAATAAGACTTGAATCAAACTTGTTTAATCATCAAAAGAAAGTGTTGTTTTTGAGCAAATTAAATAGACCACTTAATTAAAATCAGTAGCAGGATTTTCTAAGTTAATGAATGCCTAGGTAGAACATTCAGTGGGAGGTAAATGGGGTATATGATACTTCACTTTACTTCTACACATTTCTCCCAAAAAGTTCACAATGTGAGATCTATCCTCGACCTTGAGGCACCTCTGGAGTTCCCCCTACGGGTGGCACTTGGTGTTAGGGATGATGCCCTAAAGTCTTGTGTTCTGTAGTTTGTAAACACAGTTTGTACAAACGCTTGTAATGCATAATATATGATATTTTCTTCACTACTTGACTTTGCACATTGGATATTTTATTTGCTTTACCACAAACCAATAAACTAAAATCATTGGTTGTCATTATGTAACTTAAGCATGTATGTGGTGACATACAAGTGGATCATGTCTTAAGTGATAACCAAAATGGTATGTAGTATATGGATATAGGAGAGAAACCTTATCCTGGTAATGCTACAGATACGGCCCGCTTTGTGGAATAGTTACAAGTATTGTAACTTGCTATAGATGGTCTGATCCTGATCATTCGTGTGAGGACATGCGAGCGAGGGCGTCCTATACAAAGAGTTTGTATAAGATCTGACCACGAAGTGTTAACATCTCGTTATATAACACCGTTCATGACAAAGACTTCACTACACTATAATGACTATACGTAACATGACCTCAATCCTGAGTGAGTTAGGAACTCCTGCCTTAGAGGGCGGTCATTTGATTTGCATGGGTGCGAGTGGCCAAGTTGCCGACTCAAACCTACCATTTTGGGGATTCGTCTGATTTGGGAGCTGGGAACTCAGCTACACAAGATGGAATTCACTCATTCCCCGAAGCAGGGGTAAGTAGATAAATTGTTCCCTTAAGGGTTGATCTCGAGGCTTAAACGATGTGGCGCCACACATTTTCTCATGGCCTGAGAGGTGTCCACACATAGTAGAACTATGTTGTATTGTTCATTAGAAGAAACAGTGGTACTTAAGGAGTTAGATGTAATTACAAGAACAAAACGGTAAATTAGTCCAATTGTACTTACGAGCATCTGTGAAGGGTTATCGTACTATTGATTGGTTATATCTGATGGACATAGAAATATATTTGTGGTAAGAAGAGTTCAGCTATTGGTCTTTAATGGAATGCCTGGTAGTTAACGGATGGTGGATCTCATAGCTAAAGAGTTTAGTAAGCTATTCACCTGCCGTTGGAGCTTCGAGCCATAGGTTCATAAGGTCCCCTTGGTAGCTCAATGAATTCAAGTTGAGAATTAGTTTTTGGGTTAATTTGAAGTGTTCAAATTGACAAGAGGAATATAATTGAACTGGTTAATTATATATGATATGATTGACTGAATGTATGAGATACATTAATTCGAGAAAAATGGATATAAATATGATTTATATCTAGTAGAGGAGAAAACACTATGTTGATATATGATATTAAACTATAGGTTAATCAATATAATATGATTATATTTATTATTTTTAATTGGACAATTATAGGATAATTGGCCGTCGTTTTCTCCGTAAATGTGCGTTAGTGGGAAGTTTCATTCGGTTTTCGTAACTGAAGAATAAAATGAAAATTGTTTTCAGTTTGAAAAGAACACGGTTAATTGCTTAAGAAGTGTTTGCTACCCGCTTAGTAAAATCAGAGACTATACAATACCTCGAGTTTACTACACGATCGCTTACACATATACGCCCTCTTCTAAACGATCACTTACCTTTTCCTAAACAATCGTCTAACGCCGAACATTTACTAAATGATCGTATAGGTGATCGCTGGCCTTTTCTTACACGATCGTGTACTTCATCTAAACGATCAAGCACTTTGTCTATACGATAGACTTAGTTTTCTTCCACTTGCTTGATCGTTGTATACGATCTCTTTTCCTCCTCCCCTCTACCAAATCCGAACAAAGGCCACTCTTTGGATTCTCACACCGAGAATACTAAGGGTTCTAAGTGGTGGTATCGTCCCTATCTTTCTGCTGCTCGTGTGAAGGTCATTCATGGTAGACGATCGAATTTTTCTGAACGATAGCTTGTCGTTCGAGCGAGAGCGAGAGTATCCATTCTGATAAGTTTTCTTGTTCTCGTGTTTGTTATTGTTAAAGCATGCCAGTAATTTACAGTATGATGCATATCTGTTTGTTTGAATGTAAATGTGGTAGTTCTGTCACAATGTCTTTGGAAAGATCCGCTTCCGCTTAGAGGTACTCTTGTATAAGAGTTCCTTCACTTGGGTAGGTCAATACAAAATTGAATGGAGAGAATATTCATAGTAAGTGAGAATGGGACGTGTGACAACATATCTCTCGATCTCTCTCATTAGGTTGGATAAAGTTTGTGCATCGCCTCGTGGCACCCTGGGAGTGTCCCCCTAAAGGATGACAGTTTTGCACAACTCTTTATTTGATCTCCAGAAATGGATAGGGTTGCTTTAGTCTCTTGCCCTAATCGGCTTTTCCTTAAGGTTGACTTATTAGGATGGGACTCTAGGGCCTAAAATGAGATGCTACACTTACACAGAATTGTTAAGGATGTTAATAAATTATGGACTGAACAATGGTGACTGTTAGATTCAGTTACAAGGAGTTATTTCTGTCTAATGGTTGAGAATGTCTCATTCCAGTGAAGGGGCACTTAATCACCCTATGATGACTTTTGTCCTACCTCACTGGAGCATCATTGCAAAATAGATGTCACTTAGGGTACACTAGAACTATTTTGCTAAAACTTAATTGGTTTCTAAAAGTGGTTTAATGTAAGTAGACTTATTAAGTTTGGTTATTTTTCAGCAATTTTATTATGGCTACCGTTACTTTATCTTTATTTATCTTTATTTGGTTATAAACGGACTGACGAGAATTACGCTAGTTAGAAAAACACTATTAACACGATATTAATCATCAATGACCTAAGGTTCGTCCTTATGGAGAAGTGTCCTCCTATTCCACCTCTTATTGCTGCTCGAAATGTTCGAGATGCGTATGAGCGTTGGACACGAGCGAAGGAAAAGGCCCGAGCATATATCTTGACGAATCGGAGAGGAACGCGAAGAATTGGTCTTCAAAGGTGAGTCATTTCTTAATCCCTTCCTCTCTAATTTCATCTTCAAAATAATTATGAGAGAATTTACTGAAGAAAATGAAAGGTTTATAAGTTATTTGAAGAAAAATGAAAGGTTTATGTAATTAAAGATACATATAATTAAATAAAAATTTTCATTTAATTAATATGTACTTTAATTAACAACCTATTTTATGTAATTAAAAAATATACATATAATTAAATAAAAATTTTCATTTAATTAATATGTACTTTAATTAACAACCTATTTTATGTAATTAAAAAATATACATATAATTAAATAAAAACAAATTTTATTTAATTTATATACTTTAATTTAATATTATAAAACAAAATTTCTCAATTATTTAATATGAATCAAATTCATATTAAGTTTGGAATTTTCTCTTAAATTATATCTCATATAATTTTATATAAATAATTTTCCTTATTAATTTGAACTGTTCAAATTAATCTGAAATCATTCCATTATCATTTTTACCCCAACTGAGCTAACGAGGGGACCTTATAGACCTATAGTTTGAAGCTCCAATGGTACTCGATTAAATTAATCAACTTCTATTAACTGTCATCCACTCCACTAAAGACTAACAACTGCACTCTTTACACTACATATATAATTCTATGTCCATTGGATATAACCAATCAACGGTACATTGACTCTTCACGAATTTCTCGTAAGTACAGTTAGGCTAAAATTATCATTTTTCCCCTGTAGTTACATCTAACTTCTTAAGTACCATTGATCCCTTTAATAAACAATAAGTCATAGTCCAACTATGACCAAACCCCTATGGGTCAGGAGAGAATGTGGCGTCGCATTGTTCAAGCCCCATAATCAGCTCTTAAGGGAGCAATTTATGTACAGTCTCTATCTATAAAGAAGGAGTGAATTTCTTCTTGTGTAGTTATGTTCCCAACTCCCTAATTTGACAAATCCCTAAAATAGTAGGCATATTGAGTCAGCGAAACTGGTCACTCTCACCCATACAAATCACCGCCTTCATAGGCAGGAGTTCACAACTTACTCAAGATTCAAATTGAGTCACCTATGGTCATCGAGTATCGGTTTCGAGCAACCGTTATCGAGTATCATGCATCAGTATCGTGTCGAATGCTTCAATAACCAATAATAGTGCTAAATGCTTTAATGCTATTACCAAATAAGCAAGAGTGTTACTAATAACTTCGTTGCTAGAATACATAAGAGGTCTACTTTAATGGTGGTTTCATGAGCGGCGAACAATGGTCCGATAGTACATTGACACATTCAAAGTATGGAAAAGAAATAATGGATTTAAAGTGTGATAAAGTTAGGCAATACCAAGTAAATCCAATCGATTTTTATAGATTTCATGTCAAGGACGGTGGATTATATAGTATCGTCAGCCTTAACACTCGAGAATGTCTGTATACAATCTCAGTGTTTGGAGATGTCATATTCGGACGCTATTGCTGCAACTAGAGAGCGTAACATCAATCCGTATACTCTATGTAACAGATTCTATGGTGTTGATTCTCTAGTACTAGTATACATGGAGTCAATAAACCCATTTGCTCATGTATTCGAATGGAAAAAGCCACTAAGGTATACCGAGGTAAAAATACTCCCACCGAAAAGAATGGTATATGTTGGTAGACGAAGGTAAATAGGATATTGTCCGCTGAATAACATGTCACATTAAAGAAACGTGGATGGTGTGGCCAATCGGGATATAATAAACAAAAGTGCAATAAACTACTTGATACATCCAAACGCAACAAACAGGCAAGGATCGAGACTCAGGGGACCCAGATACAATTGATGTCAAATAATGTATAGAATATGCTGATTTAGATTGTATACTTTGCATTTTGTTCATTCTGTAAAGTGAAATAAACATTCTGATAAATACTTGATACTTGATCCATGTTACACGTTACTCACTATTTGATCTATGTTACATGTTATTCGATACTCGATACGTGATTGCTCGATATCTGATACATGCTACATAGTATCCTTTACTCACTACATTAAATGTGACTCGATGGTCAATTGTTGAGCATTCATTTTGATTTTTCAATTTCATGATTTATCCTACTCAAATCCTAAACTCTAGACGGTCTGAAATACCAAAAACATGAAGATCTAAACGAAAAAATTCGAGCTCTAGCTAAACAAGCAAGACATGAAAACCAAAATGAAAATTGTATTGGTCGAGTATCGAGGAACATACAACTGCATTTTGAGGAACATGATGCCAAAATATACACAACAGAAGGGACAAATGATGCCAAAATATAAACAAAGAGTAGTTTGTCACCTGATGCAGAGAGAATCAATAGAGTGTTGAGTCAAGAGGTGAAGTCATCGAGGGCTATAAATTCATATGACGAGAGAGAATAGTCTGAGCAATGAGTTGAAGTGGTGAAATAATGGACTTCAAACGGGTTAAGAATTCAAAAAGTTTAAAAGGATTGAGTATAATCGAGTATCGAGTATGACGTGGCTATGATCAAGTATGCACGTGTCGATTGTCGTCGTATTAAATGACCAGACATTAGGGTATCGAGTGACCATGCATCGAGGATCGAGTGACAAGCCATCGAGGATCAAGTTCCTTGGTAGTGCAAGCACGCGAGATGCATCTCAGGGGCGAAGTGATAAAATTACACGTGGTTGATGTAAGCAGAAGGTTACTCTCTATTACTTTTTTAATAGGTGACCATTTTTCATTTGGGCCTCCTGAATGAGGTCATCTGTACAAAAAAAAAACCCATTAGTGGATAAATGTACAATATACGTATTTGAAGCCACAAGGAACGAAGGGGTAAAATGGAAAAATCAAGTTTAGTGAATTGAATGACCATAAATCAAAATTTTCAAAAATGGGCCTAAAATACCAATATTCATCTAATTAATCCCAAATAAAGTCCTAGCCTAATTGGGCCGATATCATTGAGTGGGCTAAATCCACCTATTTTTTCAGGCCCAAAAGGGCAAATTTGGGAAATAAAAAATTATACATATAAGAACACAACCTTTTTCTCGTACACGAAAACCCTAGCTTTCTCGTGGCAGCTCTTCCACCAGCTTCCATCTTCTCTTCTAGGGTTTCGCCGGCGGCGGCGCAGAGTCGAAGACCACACAGGAAGAAATGGGTAAATTCTCAATCAAATCTTATCACTATCGAAATGAGACATTCTCAATCCAGTTCTTGGCTCTCTTGTTTTTCAAGGAAAACGATGAAATTTTTGTTATTCAATTTGGTGTTTTTGGTTTGTAGCGAGAATCAAGGTTCATGAGTTGAGGCAGAAATCGAAGTCGGATCTGTTGTTGCAGCTTAAGGATCTTAAGGCGGAGCTTTCTCTCCTTCGAGTCGCCAAAGTCACCGGCGGTGCTCCGAACAAGCTATCCAAAATGTGACCCCTTTTTCTTTGAGTTTTCTTTTTTCCCGCCGCGATTTCACTCATTGTTTTGTTAACCTTGTTGTTCTATGTGGTTGATTTTGCAGCAAGGTGGTGAGATTGTCGATCGCTCAAGTTTTGACAGTAATTTCTCAGAAGCAGAAGGCGGCATTAAGGGAAGCTTACAAGAAGAAGAAGCTTTTGCCTCTCGATCTCCGCCCAAAGAAGACCAGGGCCATTCGTAGAAGGCTCACCAAGCACCAGGTAATTGCTTCATCTTTATCCTGTCCTGTTTCTTCGTTTAATTTCAGTACAGCTTGGTTTCATATGTTCCTCTTTTAACCGTTTAATTAAATTTCATTACGGATTATATGTCTAAATGTTGCCAATATTTGTGCACGGTACCTGTAGAGATTTTCTAAGTTGCAAATGAAAATAAAAGAATTGGTATTTAATGGAAATGCTATCAATTTTATCTATGAATAGTGGATGGGTTTGTTAGTTTTACAACCTTGATATCTATTGTTGAAGTTAGTATCGTTTCACAACCATTTCATTTTTAAAATTTCTGCTTGTTTGTGTCCAATTTCCTTTCACCCCCAAATAAACCCATGAATTCTTAGTCAAATATCAGAAACAAAACTATGTTTTTGGGTTTTTCAAATCATCAACACACCCATGGGATTACTGTTTATAACCTTAATTTTCAAAAACTAAAATTAAATGGTTTGGAATTTGACTTTCATTTGTTAGAATTATGATTTCTAAACTTCAATTCTTCAAGTAATATTGTGTACAACCAACCTGAACATAGTTCATCTGGCATTATCTTCTACTATCAACTTTGAGGTATGAGGTTCGTTATATTGTAGGGGTTTGGTAGGCTTTGGCTTGATACCATCTGATATATGTATAAAAAAACTTTACCCTCAATCCTTTTCTGATCCCTTTATTTGATTTAATTGTCATGCTTTGACTTGGTTGGCAGACCATTTCTTTATCTCTCTAGTTTTGTGTCGAAATTGGATCATATTGTTGAATGATTCCATTTTGTGATGCAGGATTCTTTGAAAACTGAGAGACAGAAGAAGAAAGAAATGTACTTTCCATTGAGGAAATACGCTATTAAGGTGTAGTAGTAGTATTCAGTAGTCCATATTTTTATGTGCAACAGCAGACCAATTTTGTTGACAAGTTTTGTCTCATGTTCTACTCTCGAGGTTTTTCTTCTTAAACCGAGGTGTCTTATTTTCATTGACAATTATATATTTTTGACAGTTTAGCGTTTTTCTTGTTTTGAACTTGTGTTTTTTCTGCTTTTTAAGCTTCTCCCATTTTCCTTTAAAGATTAAACAAAATATTTAGTATGTTTTTTTAAATCTGACTTTCATTTATATAATTATATGTTTGGCATTGTTGAAACAGATTGAAATTCTTATTATTCATTGCAGATTTATTTTAAATGTGTCAAGTCTGAAATGATTGGATTGATTACTAACAAATTGATCATCAAACTAATCAGAACTGAGACAACCACAACTAACCAGATGAATTCCTCGTTTGGAGAAGAAAATTTTTCATTTTGTCGAATAATGGTTGGATATCTTGTGTGGAATAATGATCTCTTTGGTTTGTGATTCAATTTTCCTTTTAGAAAAGAAATAATTAGAAACCAAATGAACTTGAGTTGAAAAATGAAGTAGAATGTTAACGTGTCAACTTATTCAAATAAAGAAAAATGAGTCAACTTATTTGTAAATATAGCAAAATTTTAGTTATAGATGTCTATTGTGATCTATTGTTAGATGGTAACATTTTATTATATTTAAAATAATTATTTTTTAAAGAATTGTTGAAGAATAAATAATTCAAAAAAATCTTGAAAAGTAATCTAAATTAAAAAGAATAAATTGTAAAAATCATTTATAAAATATAGTGGTAATTGTAATTATATTCTTAAATTTTTAATTTTAGAAATTGAGTTTTCAAACTTATATAAATGTTAAAATTGGATTTTTATACTTAAATATTTAATTTATTAAATTGCAATAATTATTTAATTTGAGAGTTTAATATTTAACTTTTGTGGGTTTAATTTTTAAAATTATGGAAGTTCATAATTTGATGGTGCAATGGTAACTACTGCCTACTTTAAGGATTACTTCTACAATTTGCTTTTAAAAAAAATAATGAATTTAGGTTGATTGAGTCGATGACAACTCAAACTAAATTGAATTTGGGTTGAACTAGCTTCTACTCATTTCTTTTTTTCTTCTCAAAGAGTTATTTTTAGTTGTTAAGAGTAAAACTAAGGGTTCAATATCGAGAGGTGAATTATCATGGCAAGTAAAGAAAACAAGTAATAAAATGTCATAATAGAAGTAATAGAAACAAGAACTTTATTTATTAATTTAAATTTACTTTTTAATTTCTTTTTTAGAAATATCCATCATTATTTCCTAACCAAAAAGAAATTAAGGCACATGCTTAATTGTGTCGTATGGTCAAACTACGAGACCCGGACCCCACCTTTTGAATGCATAAACTACTTTCTAGGTTGCTTCTCGGCATAACTCTCGTTTTGAACCCCACTATTTTTTGTTTATGTTTTTGTTTTTTTTTTTTTTCCCATTTTCTAGAAAATATTAATAGCTTCAATTGATAAGCATGATTCCCATTTAACTTATTGAGATTTGTCACTTTCATGTACAATATTTGTTCTTTTTTTTTGAGATTCACATGAAAATTTTGTATAATATGACCTAATTTCTCACAATGAGGACACACCACTTTTACTCAACAATCACGTTTAATGTACCCTAGTTTACCGCATCTAAATTTGTTCTTGGACTATCCTATTCCTTCCCCTTGGAATTATTGCTATCATTGGAAGAACGTTTGGAAGAATAATTAACTCTTCCCTTGTCTTTTGCATAAAGAACATCTTCCACCACGGGATGAGATTGCTTATTATTATAAGCATTTATTTTATCAATTTTTTTTTTTTAATTTGAGAGCAAATTTTCTAACTCAACAATAAAAGGTTGATTTACCCAACCATATGGAAGAAATAAATGGTATAAACTCCTTTCACAGTCCATGATAAGATATCGAAACAATTAAGCGCATCGCTAATAGGCTCCTCTTTGTCAAATTCTAAAATTTTAGAACACAATCTTAATCTTCAAAAAATTTTATGAAATTGAAAAATTATCTTGAGTTGTTCCAACAAAATTGTTTTACAAATATTGCAATCACGTTGTGTTCTCTTGAGTGAACAATCTTTCAAGTGTGTCCCACACTTTATGTGGAGAATTTTTCATCACAAATATGCTCGATATACTCCTTACCAATAGAATTATAGAGCAAATAAAACTTTGTCGCACTTGATCTTTCACTTTCTCCGTGGCTCGACATTCTCTAGAGTATCTTCTAGAATTGAATCATCAACAAAAAGAAGATCCCACAAATCTTGTCTTTGAAGAAAAGCTTCCATACATAGCCTCCAATAATTATAAGTATCACCAATAAGCTTGTCTACACAAACATTATTTCTACCGTTCATATTCACCGAGTATTTAAACTCAAACGCAAAATAAAAAACATAAACGTTTTGATACCATGTAATGAAAAACAACAGATGAAGAGAACAAAGGTGAAAACAAGAGAGAAATGTTGCACGGCAGATTAAGTGCTTTAATTGAGTTCTTTGTTCATTGAAGTGGAAATATTACAAGTATTTATAGGCAAATAAAAAAACTAACCATTAGTACACTAACCTTAAAATTCTACCACTAACCTTGAAAATCTCTTCCATCCCACTAACCTAGGCCACGAACTCCTAAATAAAAGGCACAACTCTAAATAAAAAACCAATAACATAAATTATAACTAAAGGGGTGTTTGGCTCACCGACATGAGTTGAGTTGTATACCAACTTAATGTTTGACCCCCCAACTTTAAATAAAACTCAACTCCACCACAACTCTCCCTTCTTCCAATGTTTTCAATGACTCCACCCATCGACCACTGTGGCCGACAATCGCTGTCACACTACGACCAACTCGGGCCTCCGACAATCACCTCTGATGACAACTTCGACAACCAGCTCTAGGCTCCAATAACCACCTTTGATGAATAACTCCAACAATTAACTCTGTGCTCCGACAACCACCTCTGATGACAACTTCGACAACTAACTTCGTGCTCTGATTACCACCTCCGATTACAACTTCGACGACCACTTTCGATGACAACTCTAGCGATCAACTCCGAGCTCCGACAACTACCTCTAGTGAAAACTACGACAACCAATTCCAAGCTCCGACAACCACCTTAGATGAAAACTTTGGCGACCAACTCCGAGCTCCGACAACCACCTACGATGAAATCTTCGAAAGCCAACTCGGGGCTCCGACAACCTTCATGTGACCAACTCTGACAACTAATTTCGGGCTTTGGCAACCACCTCTGATGACAACTTCAACGATCACCTTCGCACGACTAACTCCAACGACTAATTTCAAGCTCCGACAACTACCTTCAACAACAAACTCCAATGACCAACTCCGATAACCACCT
Source organism: Benincasa hispida (assembly GCF_009727055.1). Classification (NCBI taxonomy): domain Eukaryota; kingdom Viridiplantae; phylum Streptophyta; class Magnoliopsida; order Cucurbitales; family Cucurbitaceae; genus Benincasa; species Benincasa hispida. Next base: position 16,363,913 of record NC_052354.1, read on the forward strand.
CTAACTACGAACTTCAACAAAATCATCTTCGAACGAGCAACTTTGACGGCCAACTTGGGGCTTCTCCGATGACAAACTCTGGCAACCAACTCCAATACCACATTCATGCGACCAATTTCGGACTCTGACAACCACTTCCAACTATAAACTCCGGCGAAAATCATCTTCGATGATCAACTTTGACGATCATCTTCGCACGACCAACTCTGAGCTCCGAAAACCACCTTCGATGTCAAACTCCAATACCACTTTCGTGTGATCAATTTCAGGCTCCGACAACCACCTCCGATTACAAACTCCACTAAAAATCATCTTCGATAATCAACTTCAACAATCACTTTTGACTATTATAAGAGTGATGACTATTAAAGTTTGGTGTAGGTTCGTTGATTATATAAATAATCGTATTTTGTCTACATTAAGTGCAATATTTATACGTGAAAATTTTGTAAAATATATTTTTATTTAATTGAATTCACATATCAAATGAACGTTAAGAATATTTAGACGAAAATTATGTATGTAGTTGAAAAGTATATAACATATACAAAAAAAAAACCCATAAAGTGAAGATTTTTTTTCGTGAAACATTTCATAGCAAGAATTAGTGAAAAATGGAAATTTGCTCTCTGAAGATCCTCCAAATTTGGAGGAACTGAAAGTGAAATTGTTGAAATGTGGTTGCTAAGATGATGGGAGAGATTCAATTTTTTTTTAAAAAAAAAATCACGATAAAGTAAAAATACAGAGCAACAACATTAAGAAAAAGAAGAAGATGATAATGAAATTCATGGAAGAAAATAGGAATAAAATATTTTGATTTCTCTTTGGTTTCTTATTTTATTTAACCATATTTCTATAAATCTAATGGATTAATTGTTGTTAACTACCCAAGAAAGAAAGAAAGAAAAGTATTAAAAATTAAAAGAAAAAAATTGCAATCAATATTTTATTTAAATAAAGATGAGTAGAATTATTAAAAAAAAAGTTTCAGAACAAAAATAGTAATTATAAAAACATATTATTTATGTCTCGTTTGGTAATCATTTGTTTTTTTGTTTTTGTTTTTTAAAATTAAGCTTATTTCATCCACATTTCTTATAATAATTTGCATCATTCTTAAGCACAATAGTTGAATTCTTAGCCAAATTCCAAAAACAAGAACAACTTTTTAAATACCACTTTGAATTCTTAGCCAAATTCCAAAAACAAGAATAACTTTTTAAAAACCACTTTTTTAGTTCTCAAAATCTGGCTTGGTTCCTTAGTGAAAAATAGACAATAAAGGAAGGAATTTGGATGTAGAAGTACTCTCCATAGACTTAATTTTCAAAAAAAAAAAAAAAAAATGGTTACCAAACAGTATCTTAGAGTTCAAAAAACTACCCAGATATTCCAGACATATGAACTCAACTATACACTCCAAACATAGTCATATGAACTCAAACCAAATAACTCTACACCACAAACACAAATATATGAACTCCATACATTTTATCTCAACTCAACGCTCCAAGCTGTTGGATCGACACCATCACGCAGTGGAAGAAATCAGGATCCATAAGCATTCTAATTCATTAATTTTGGTTGAAAAGAAACATGCTAAAAACAGAGTTTAATGGTTTCAAGAATATACCTTGGCCGAACCAACGAAATCTCTATTTCCAGCTGCAAAATCCTTCGAATCCTTGTGTAGACCATCACAAGATATTTTCTACTATCCTCTCGGTGCTCTAGATTGAGTTGTGGGATTCAAAATAAGCTGGAATCAAAGGAAATATGGAGAAAACTCACTGAACCAACCCATTGAAAAACACCTTATTCATCCGAATTTTTCAGCAAAAATTCAGTCGGTTCAACACTCATTCTTCACTCCAATCTCTTCAATATATTGTAGACTATCATGCCAAGAGATGTGTTGCATGAGATGCAGCTCATGCTTGGAGTAAACCAAGAGAAGAGGTGGTGAGTTCCTTGTGAGCAAGTTGAAGATGAACTTGAAAAACCTATTTTTCAAGTTTTGTGTAATTTTTTAATTTTCAAAAATCTATTTTGATTTTAAAATTATGTTTTATTTCTAAAACCAAAATTTATTAATTTCACAAATTAATTTTATAATCAATAAATAATTATTTAAACAATTTAAACAATTCTAATTAATTTAATATCCAATATTAAATTAATTTTTACACAAATTCATCTCCATATATTTAAATAATATTTAAATATATTTTCTCCAATTCCGTTTGATTCTAATTTGAACGTTTCAAATTAACTTATCACGCTACTCTAGAGCTAATCCATTTCCGAGCTAGTAAGGGGACCTCATAAACCTACAGATCATGGACTCCACGATCCGAGATTAATCGGGCTAAACTCATTAGACCGGATTACCCATTCGTTAACTATTGGGTTACCTCCACTATAAACCCATAGTTAAACTCCCCTCCTCACCTGTAGATATATTATGTCCATTCGATATAACCATGATTAGTAAGTTAGCCCTTCATAGATTGTTCGTAATAACGGCTGGGTCAAATCTCTGTTTTACCCCTGAAATTACCTCTTGTTCCTTAAAGTCCCCAACTAATCTCCTAATGAACAAATGTTTGGTGATCCAATCATAAAACCGAGTCCCTCTCATCGGCCATGAGAGGGCGGAATCCCTTGTTCAAGCTCCAGAATTAAAGACTTAAGGGAACACTCTCTACGATCCCCAAAGTGGGTAGGAGTGATTCCTCTTGCACCTATGTTCCCAGCTATCTATTCAGGCTTACCCTAAAATGACAGTTATAATTGAGCCGGCGTTGTTGAGCCAAACCCTCACATATGAAAAATCTAAGGGCAATCCCAAGATAAACAAGAGTTCATATTTAGCTCAGGATAAGGTCAATTTACCTCTAAGGTCATTGGCTTTGAAATGTCAGTTTTAAAACAATAAACAACGTTTATAAAAGTAGAGTGACTCATTTCGTGGTTCGATCTTGTACAAACTCTTTTGGCACAAGGACACCCCCATTCCTCATGTCCAATCATGAATGAATTAGGATCACTTCGTTTGTAGCACTTTTACAACTCCTTGTAACAACTACAGAGCAGGCCGTATCCAAATAGTATTACCAGAATAAGGTACCACCTTATCCATGTACTATAGATCATTTTGACTATTTACTCAAACCTGATCCACCTTTATGTCTCCACATAAAGTTCAAGTACTCATCCAATAGTCAAGGGACTTTTAAGTTTATTGGATTTCTATTCAAGTAATAGATCTATTCAATAACACCTTTATTGAATTTTCAGAATAAGCTCCATTGTTTACATACCACGAGTTTTAGGACATAAAACCCAAAACAAACAGCTCCTAAAAGCTAATTTGATTACTTGCAAATTAAGTTTGTACTAATTCTTAACAAAACTCAAATAACTCTGCACCCCAAACATATAAACTCCAGACATTCCATCTCAACTCAGCGCCCCAAACAGTTCCTAGAAGCAAATTTGATTACTTGCAAATTAAGTTTGTACTAATTCTTAACAAAACTCAAATAACTTTGGACCCTAAACATAGATATATGAACTCTACAGATATATGAACTTCAAACATCTTATCTTAACTCATCATCCCAAACAACCCCTAAAAGTTACTTTGATTATTTGCAAATTAAGTTTGCACTAATTCTTAACAAAACTCAATTTTTTTGTCCCCAAGTTTGAATTAATTTAACTTGATGTTATATAGAGTTGTGTAGATGAGGCATAGTAAGCAATGAAATGCTTCAGGGCTGCCATCCGCATCTCTTTAGCTATCGCCCCTGTCTTCTCTTTCTCAACTCGGTGACCACTATTATACAATTAATTTTTTTCCAGTACAACAACTGAGGGGATGAGGATCGAACCTTCAACTTTTAGGAAAAAGTTCGTATCAATCACTATTGAGTTAAGCCCACTTTAACAACGGTTATACAATTTCTCCCAATAAATCAACAATAAACAAATAAAAACCCATGAATAAAATGTTTTTGCTTTTCATATGCCTTCCCACCCCTTGGTTGAATTTTATACATTTAGAATCAAACTAGCAAAAATCGACATTAATATAAAATATTTCAGTACCTCAACTCAATGCAAACACGTAAATTTTATAATCGACACATTTATTTTTATTTTTTTTTTATTTTTCTTTTTTGCTAATACACATTTTATTATTTTTAAAACTAGGCCATATTGCACTCACACACGTATGTATATAGATCACGATTTAGATAACATCTGATATATGTATTTATTTATTTATACATCAGCCATTAATTAATTTTTTTAATCACATCAAAGAATGACCTATATATTGATAGTCAATCGATCTGGATACGTATAAATTCAAATTAAGACAATACTTAATTAAAAGAAACCAAAGTTTATAAACATAATACATAATTTATTGGACATTAATAAATACCATTTAAATTTCATATCCATAGGACCATAATTTATTGAACAAAATATCAATATTCTCTGAGTCAACCGGCGACCGAATCCGATATTATTTAAGTGCTAGTTCATTTAATTGGGCTGCTACTGCTGCACAAAATAATAATAATAACAATAATAATAACAACAATAATAATAATACTAAGTTTTAAGAATTAAAAAAAAAAAAAAGAATAATAAGAAAGATGACGATAATTCCACTAACCGGCAACCGGTAAAGTTGTTTGCGGCAACCACTGCAATTAGTACGACGAACAGTAGAGTTGAAATAAATGAATTTAACATTTATTTTGAAAATAAAAATAAAAGAGATAATTGATTAAAAGTCTAAAAATGACTTTTGCCCAACTTTTTAAAATTGAATAATTTAAACGTTTTACTTATACCTAAAGATTAAAATATCGATGTCGATATTATTATCAAAATTTCAATTTTATAGATATATTGACAAATATATCAATAAAATATTGATATTAACAAATATTTTTATAAGTCATGAAATTTATAGAATTTAGGTAGATTGAAAATTAAGTTGTTTTTACTCCAAAACTAAATTATGGATATTATCATTAGTAATCATACTCATTTATGTTGGACAAAATAAAATATATTTTTATATTTTACGAACATGTATAAAAGATGTTGAAGATATCCATAGATATTTAATATCAATATCGAACCCTTCATTTATGGATATATCGACATATCCACGTAGATCATTCTTGTTGACATCATCATCAAGCAATTTTACAAAATTATCCTTATTTATTTTTCTCATTCTTCCTTCGTATGATCTCTTCATTCTTTCTTCTTGTTTTCATCCAAGATTTTTCTTCTTCGTTGTGACTAACTTCAACTTCATCTTCTTCGACAGGACCAACTTTAGCGAGACTATACACTAGCTCCAGTGAATCCATAAGAGCAACTTTAGCTATCTTCTTCTTCTCTTCCTCTATTTAGTTTATGTTGCATAATAAAAATGAAATTGCTTGTTGGAAAACAAGACCGATCACTGAAGAGCGAGGTCATAGTAGAAAGGAAAAGAAGAGAGTAATATGTGAGAGAAGAATGAGAGTAAAAGAGTGAGAGAGTAAGTAAGCTCATTCCACGTACTCGAGTTTCATTTTGGTAATTTTACCTAAATTTGACATCATTACTGGATAAAAAAAAACCCATTTTAAAAAAGGGCTCCCTCAAAATTTGTATCATCAATCCCACAAACAAAAAGAAAAAGGAAGGAAAAAAAAAAAAAAAAGAAGCTAAATTCTTCAACTTAAGTTCCTAGCGCTTTCCTCTGGTCTCCTTTTTCCTCGTTCGATTGTTTTTATCTGAATTTCTTTCTCCCTTACTTTATCTGAAGCCATCTCTCTCACTAACTTCGCAGCCAGAATCTGAGCTCTCGAATCCGCTATTAAAGCTTTGGAGGAGGTGAATCTCTTGAGTTCTTGTTGCCTCTCGTTTGAAGATGGGCAGTTCTTCAGCTCAAGGTGACTGTACTATTTTGAAATTTGTTTTCTGTGATTTAGTTTTTGTTTTGTGGTTGAAATCTGTTTTGATGAGGGTTTTTGAGATTCGGGGAGTGATTTCGTTTGTTTTCTGGATTTGTAGTGGTAGTGGATGGCGATGGAGATTTAGAGAAGGGGGTTTTGAGTTTACCATCGATTCAAAACCCTCTGGCTGAGCTATCGCCGACGCCGTCTCCGTCGTCGACTGCGACGGCTCCGGCTCTGGTTCTATCCAATTCAGGGAAGCGGATGGACCAAGCCGGGAAGAAGAAGTACGTGAAGCAAGTAACTGGACGGCACAACGACACCGAGCTTCATCTAGCGGCGCAACGGGGAGATCTAGCCGCCGTGAAGCAGATTCTTGATGATATTGATTCACAGATGGTGAGAAATCTCAGTGGCGCCGATTTCGATGCGGAAGTTGCTGAGGTCCGATCGTTAGTAGTGAACGAGGTCAACGAATTGGGGGAAACGGCTCTGTTCACCGCCGCAGAAAGAGGACATATAGAGGTCGTTAAGGAATTATTGAAGTATTCCAATAAAGAGACACTTACGACAAAGAACAGGTCTGCTTTCGATCCGTTGCATATAGCTGCAAGTCAAGGACACCATGGTAATGATCTTGATCTCAGCTTCTTTATGAAATGAAATGCCCTAGGGTTAGATCTCATCTTCTTCACTAGGAAATTTTGGGGGAAAATCATGATAATATACTTTAATTTGAATTGCAGCAATTGTTCAAGTGCTTCTTGAACATGAACCTTCTCTAAGCAAAACATTTGGACCTTCGAATGCGACTCCACTCATTACTGCTGCAGCAAGAGGCCATACAGCCGTAGTTGAGGAATTACTTAACAAAGATCGTAGTCTGCTAGAGATTTGTAGATCTAATGGTAAAAATGCATTGCATTTTGCTGTGCGTCCTGGCCATACTGAAATTGTAAAGCTATTACTCAGCAAAGATCAACAGTTAGCTCGTAGAAATGACAAGAAGGGCCAAACTGCACTGCACATGGCTGTCAAAGGGCAGAGCCGTGATGTTGTGAAGTTGCTCCTTGATGCAGATCCTGCCATTGTAATGCTTCCTGATAAACTTGGTAACACTGCACTGCACGTTGCCACGAGGAAAAAGCGGGTTGAGGTAGTTTAACTGAATCCCCTTTGTGGATATTAGCTTGTTTATCTACTTAATTGCTGATAACTTAGATATGTTTTGAAACTCTCATATAAATCTTTTAAGGAACAATCTGTTATACTAGCATTGAAATGAAAAGTTTTTGGAAATAAGATTGTTGGGAATGAGACGTTGTTTTGAGTGTGTAGTACTAATAGCTTTGGAATATATGAGAAAGGAGGATGTAATGTTTTGGTAGGTTGGAATACTGACATTGAAATGAAATGTTTAAGCTCAGCTCCATATCTCTGGTTTCTGAATATTGTGCTTCGTTTCATATAATTTCTTTACAATAGTCTTCATTTTTCTTAGAAGTAATAGTTGAATTATTAACTAATTGTAAAACCCAAAAACAAGTTTTTTAAAACTACTTCTAGTTTTCTAAATTTGACATGGATTTTGAGAACATTGTTAGAAAATTGATAAAAAAAAAAAATCATAGGTGAAAGTAGTGTTTATAAGCTTAATTTCAAAAATCAAACACCAAATGATTATCGAACGAGGTCTTAAAAATGAGGAATTTAGGAATAAGATTGTTGGCGAGATTTCTGTGTTCATACTAAGGACCTCTAAATACTCATCCTTCTCTTAAACTTTGCAGATAGTGCAGGAGCTATTGCTCCTCCCAGATACCAATGTGAATGCATTATCCAGAGACCACAAAACTGCATTTGACATAGCTGAGGAGCTTCCTCTTTCAGAAGAATCATCAGAAATCAAAGACTGTCTTTCCCGTTACGGCGCTGTCAGAGCCAATGAACTGAACCAACCAAGAGACGAGTTACGGAACACAGTGACTCAAATTAAGAAAGATGTTCATACCCAGCTTGAACAAACCAGAAAAACAAACAAAAATGTACATAATATCTCTAAAGAGCTCAGAAAGCTGCACAGGGAAGGAATCAACAACGCAACCAATTCGGTCACGGTGGTGGCTGTGCTTTTTGCAACAGTTGCTTTTGCAGCCATCTTTACAGTACCCGGTGGCGACACGGATCAAGGAACAGCAGTCGTCGTCGGCACCAGTTCTTTCAAAATCTTCTTCATCTTCAATGCAATCGCATTGTTTACATCGTTGGCAGTCGTGGTGGTGCAAATTACATTAGTTAGAGGTGAGACGAAAGCAGAAAGACGAGTCGTGGAGATCATAAATAAACTCATGTGGCTGGCTTCTGTTTGTACTTCTGTCGCATTCATGGCATCGTCTTACATCGTGGTTGGTCGTAAATACGAATGGGCTGCAATTATAATCACAGTGGTTGGAGGTGTGATTATGGCTGGTGTTCTTGGGACAATGACTTATTATGTTGTGAAATCTAAGAGAAGTCGATCCATAAGGAAGAAGGAAAAGAGTAATAGAAGAAGTGGGTCAAACTCATGGCATCACTCTGACTTTTCAAATTCAGAAGTTGATCGAATTTATGCTCTTTAGAATCAGACAAAGACTTGGAAGTTGCCAATTATTTTGGTGTTTTGCTCAAATGTTTGTATGTATATGTATGCTTAAGGTCAATTCTCTCTTTCAATAAGATTTTTAGCTTATTGATACTAATTTACATGAAGTAGGCATGTAAATCCCCATAGTTAGGGGTGTGGATGAAATCAATAACATCGATTCATTAGATTAGGTCAGATTAGGTCTTGCGTTCATTTGCTTCTTTCGATTTCAAAGATGAGAGGTGAAAACTTTTGGTTCAATTTGGTTTCTATCATATGAAACTATTTGGGCTTTGTTTGATAACTATTTGGTTTTTAGTTTTTTAAAATTAAGTCAATATTCATTCAATTTCTAAATTTCTTAGTTTGTTATCTATTTTTTACCAAAGTTTTCAAAAACTAAGCTGAATTTTGAAAATTGAAAAAGTAGGTTTTAAAAATTTGTTTTCTGTTTTTGAAAATTGGATAAAAATTTAAATATTTTTCTTAAAGAAAAATGAAAACTATTGTAAAAAGTTGGGAGGAAATAGATTTAACTTTCAAAAACCAAAATAAAAGACTAAGATCTCGATTTGTAACTATTTGGTTTTAATTTTTAGTTTTTAGTTTTTGAAAATTAAGCTTATAAACAATTATTCCACCTCTAAAAATTTTGTTTTATTATCTACTTCCTATCAATGTGTTTAAAAATTAAGTTTTGAAAACAAAAATAGTAATGTTTTTGAATTTTGGTTAAGAATTTAACTCTTTTACTTAGAAAGAAAAAAACTATCGTAAGAAATCGAGAGAAAATAAGTTTAATTTTCAACAGCTAAAAAACTAAAATTCAATCGCCTCCCAAACGAGGCCTTGATTTTTTAAAATTAAGCTTATAAACATTAGTTTTATCCATAAATTTCTATATTATGTTATCTATTTTTTCTACTAATCTTTTAAAAAACCAAGTAAAATTTTATAAACCGAGAAAAAAAAAACTTTCAAATAGTTTTTGTTTTTAAAATTTGATTAAAAATACACGTGTTTCTTTAATAAAAAGTAAAAACCATAACTAGAAAATAAAAAGAAAACCAACATAAATTTCAAAAACTAGAAACTAAGGGGGCGTTTGGTGTGTGATAAAAGAAAAGAGTTGAGTTGAGTTGTGTTGGTAATTATTATTTGGAGAGTTAAATTATTTGTGTTTGTTGTGCAGAGTTGAGTTGAGTTGAGTTGGTAATTTTTGTTTGTGTTTGGTGTGTAGAGTCGACTTAAGTTAAGTTGAAAGTCAATGTTTAGGTGTAGGGTAGTTGAGTTGGGGTATATGATGCAATTTTTGTAAATGAGATTGATTCTTTTTTTCTTTTTAATTTTTTTTTTTTGCTTTGTTGTTGATTAATTTTCAGCTATACACCTATTTTCTCAACTCTTTTGTGACATAAACTGGAAAATCTCTTCACAATTTGTAAAACATAATAGATTCTTTTCATGTTAAAAAATTCTCTTAGTGTTGTTGGTACATTGCCTGGCCACGCTAGTATGAGAGATGATAGTGTTCCTTTCTATACAAAGTAAAAAATCCTTCAGCATTAGGGTAGCCATTTTTGGGATTGTAATACATGTCTATTAATGGAGTAACTCAAGGTTACTTATGTACATAAGTGATTTTTCTACCTTTTGGAACCCTTTGTGTAATTAATATAATAAATATCATCTAAAAATGTAATATAAAGAGTTTGAAAATATATATATATATTAAAATAAGACACTACTTTCATATTATAAAACAATTTAGACAATGTGGTTTTAGTCAAAATTTGAAGGTTAAAATTTTGGAAAAAGTTATAGAATGGAAAAAAATATACATGAAAATACCAAAGTACCCAAAATTAATTCTAGGAAGATCCTTGTCATCTCACATCCAAAAAATAAAAAATAAAAAATAAAAAAAAGTAAAAAAAAAATTTGATTTTTAAAAGCAATTTTTTTTTTCTACTATTAGAAATCATGATTGAAAATTTGAAAAATTGAATGCTGTTAAAAGCAATTTCAAGACTTGTTAAAGAGCAATTTTAAGACTTTTTTTTAAAAAAAGATTTTATTCCTATGTTTTTTATGTTGAAAAAGTATTAACTCTCACTATTATGCTTATACTTTCTTTGTCGTGAAATTTATACCATGTTAGAAAATATTATACGTAATTTTCCTTCAGAATTAGTCCCAATTCATTCATATATATATTTTTGTATTTACATATATTTTAATGAAGATTAATTTTATGTATTTACAGTTATTCTTTATATAAATAAAAATATATTTTTTATTCTATACAGATTTGAAGTGTATTTTTTAATTTCACATTAATTGTTATATAAAATAAAATGAATATGGAATGCACCAAATTAAAATTATAAATAGGATTCTAAATTAAATTTTAGAGATTGAAAATTAAAAAAAACATCAAAATATTTACAACAAATCAAAGTCCGCAACTGTACAGTCTCCAACAAGTTCAACATACAAGTGAAAAATACAAAACCATAATACATTACAACTAAACAGTCTCCAACAAGTTCAACAAACAGTAGACTATAACAAAGATCATTCCGAACATAAAACTTACGAACCTCAAACTAGTTATGAAAGGTATATTTGATTAGTTTAGGCCCTACACGGAAGAAAAAGAAGTATAGTTAGACCATAAGTATATTAATACGATTGAAGTAGAAATAAAATATAATAGATCATACATTCGATTACTTTTGGAGTGAATAAAGGTTGAGACAATCCACAATTAGGGGGCAGAAAAATTGGTTCAGGGCCTAACAAAAACATAAAAATATTAGCAACAGATCTTACTTTGATTATAAAGAAAGAAAGAAGCATACCTTATATGGATGAAATAAGTTGAAGTTAGATGTGGAAAATATATTGCAACAACCAAACAACACATGTGAGAATGTAAAACGGTTTAAGAAAAAGTTGAAATAAAAAGGTTAAAGCAGGGATGTACCAACACAGTTTGGAGGCTATGAGAAATCTAAAAAAAAATATGAGGAGGGATTCAGGTATAAATAGAGGATATGGTTGGTGAGGAAAGTTAGGTACAGTTAAGTCTACCTAACCACAATAAGTTCAGTACAATACACCTATAATAAAGAGAGTCAACTCAAAAATAAATAAATTAAGTAATGGTCAGGTCAATATTAATTTAGTAGTTGAGTTGAAAATGGACATAAATACAACATAATATCTCACATATGAATGAACATAATAATAAAGATTAGAAGGTCTCAGGATTTGATATAGCTATTTCATTGGAACAAATCAACTCCAAGCAAAGAAAATAAATAGTTTCAACACTTGTAAAATTGAAGTTAAATTTAAATGTACGAAAATTGAATTTAGCTGAATACTGAAAAAAAAATTTCAACAAAACAAAGAAAAAAAAAATCCATTCATCAGATGTAGAATACAAAATAGATTGAATATGTATGAAGGAAGAAATTACAAAGCAGTCCATAAAACATAAGGAAAAACAGAGATGCATTCATTTTTATTCTATATATCGAAATGAAATAAAATTAAATCGGAAATCATACTCAAATATGAGACTGCAGATTTTTGGAACAAATCATCATCGGGCTTCAAGGGAAAAAAAAGATAGAAAACAGACCTATTGTTGGGGTAGATTGACCACACCAAGCTCCAGTAATATGGTTAGTATCCCCTACTAAGAATTCACTCGTCGTCCAATTTTGATGGAAAAGCATAAGAAAAATGGCAAGGGAAGGACACATGATTTATTATTGAAGCGGCAAGAGGAAATCTGGAAGAAAAAAGTATGGAAGACAATCAGGAAACAAAACAGATATCAACAAGGGAAGGAAAAATAGAGACAAAGTAAATACAATATAAATGTATGAAAAATATAACCCATTCGAGCCATGGAAACGATTTGTAAGAGACCAAGAACAATTTATAAGAGTAAACCCTAGTTAGTCACAAACATGCAAGCAAAAAAGATGCCCAAAATGGAACAAAAGCTAAATTAGAATAGTCCAAAATTGGACGAAGTACAATGTCAACAACAATCGAAAAATTAAACATGCAAGGACAAATAAAATATGAGGAAATCAAGATGACAATGTAAAAATCTTCAGCGAGAAACCAAATATTTGAAAATTTTTTAGATCTAAACAGAAAAAACTAGATCTACTATAAAATCATTCTTATATACTAAAAAAATAGTTAGATCTACCAAAAAATGGTTAGATCTACCGAATATCGTTAGATCTACTAGGAAATCGTTCGTATCTACTCGATCTAAAAAAATAGACATACAAAGAAACCAAATAAGAGAAATGCATCATTGAGTAAGAAAATTCGAATATGGAATGAAGTCTGAGAGGAATATAACCCATTCGAGACGGAGGGAGAACGAAGAGACGAGATGAAGAAGACAAACCGAACGGCGAAAGAAGAGAGAAGATGAGAAGAAAGAGGTGAGTAATGAAAATGCATGACGGAAAGAGAGAGAGAAAAAGAGCATAATGTAATTAAAATACTTGAAAATAGAGTGTGAAATGAGGAGAGAAAATGGTAAGTAAAACTCACCGTTTTCTTTTAAGCAGCCATCAAGCACGTTTAAGCCCACCCAACCCAATTTCATGAAAGCTATCAAACAACCCCTATAAAGATTTTTCTTTTCTTTTCTATAAGGAAACTACACACTTTGTGAAAGATTTGTACCTGCATGATGGCATATACACTTGAGTATTGAAGAATGGTATACAAATGCCAAATCACTAGTAATAATGTTTGAGATTTTATTTTATTATTATTTTTTTATACCATATATGAGATGAGAAATCAAACTTTTAATTTTAATGTTAATAACGCAAATATTATGCCAATTATACCATGCTTATTTTAGGTTTTTTTCCTTTCTTTTTCAAACAAGTAGGTGAATGTTGTTTAATAGTAAAATGTATAAATTTAGATCAACGAATATTTAGAGGCTAGAGATCCACATATTTGGATCAATATTAGCAAGTTTGAGCACAAAAATAAATTATTTACATGTATCTCTTATTTCCATGATTGATGGTATTTATATATCCTTCAAAAAGTGTGAGTTTTCTTTATGTCCTCTTATCTCTCTTCTTCTCCATCTTTTTCTAACGTATTGTTTTATTTTTTAATATACCATTTTTTAATTAATTAACTATGTGTTTCTATAATCAATCAAATAATATTAAAACTAACTAGTAATTTATTTAAGGGTTGTATTCAAATACAGTAAAATGAGCCAACTTATTTATAACTATAGTAAAATGTTATTGTTTATATATTTATCATTAATAAATAATGACAAATTACTATATTTAAAAATATTTACAGTAGTTTTACTATTTAAAATAGTTTCTGTTTATTTTTAACTAGTATACTTATTCTTGATTGTAATAAGTTATATATTTTTCTGTTTTACTTTTTTTAAAAATATATTTGATTATTTTTATTGATAAATATATGTTAGATTAATGCAATTAAGTATTCATTGAATTATTAGCTAATAGATTAATACTGTTTTTAAATAGATCGTATAACGAATCAAATACAAAATAAAGGGGTCTCTATAAATATAAAAAAATATTTAAACGTTATAGCAAATAAAAATTCTAAAAATACAAACACTTTTAGAGTTTTTTTACTATAAAATAATTTTTTTATATATTTTTATTTATAAGAATTTCTCTTTTAAAAATAGTATATTCATTTTCAATAATAAGTATTATTAACAATATATTTAATTAAAATAATTTCCCATCAATGAATTTATATCCATCAAAATAATGTATCGAAATCATATTTGTAAGACTAATGTATAACCCTGATTTATTTTGACCGGAACCGTTATCTTGGTGAGGCTTTCTTTGCACTAAAATTGATTCCAGAATTGATTCCTTGGATCCCATTTGATAATTTTTCGTTTTTTTGTTTTTTAAAATTATGTCTATTTTTTTCTCATTTCTTACAATAATTTGTATGTTTTTAAGTATATTAATTAAATTCTTAACCAAATTTTTAAAATAAATATTATTAAAAGCTATTTTTTTTTAGTTTTCAAAATTTAGCTTGGTTTTTTAAATCATTGATAAAAAGTAGGTAACAAAAGAAAAAATTTGGAGGTGGAAGTAGTGTCTATATGCTTAATTTTCAGAAACAGAAACAAAAAATCGAATGGTTACTAATTGGAAGTGGCATGAGCATGAAGTTCATACTTTTGTTGATTCCATTCACAATCTCTATCTCTTCGTATCTATTAAATGCTTTCTTTTGGTCAATCACAAGAACAACTTTATCGCTCATGACTTAGCTTACTTTGATTTTTAGCGATCTAGTTGAAAAACCACCTTACAAGGACGAATTCTATCTTACTTGATGATTTATTGCTTTCTTAAGTTCTTTTGCTGTTTGTCTTTACTGTTGTTCTAAAACAGCTCATAAACAAAGATAAACATTACTTATTTCTATAAAAATCAAATAGCATTTTCATGCATAATCAAACAAAGAGAACGTAACTTATCGAGGTAGGTGTTAAAAAAAAAACAGATTAAATTATAAATTTGGTCCCTATTATTTTGAGAAAGTCAAAATTTCAGTTCTTATGATTTATAATTAAAATTTAGTTTTTATAGTTTGATAAAATCCTAATAAATAGTCTCTATGGTATTGACTAATTATGAAGATTTCATCAAACTCTAGGAAGTATTTATAAAGTTTTATCAAATTATGAGACTAAATTCTAATATTTAAAATTTTTTGAATTAAATTCTAACTTTCACCAAACCATAAGAACCAAATTTATAATTTAACAACAAAAAAAAATATTGGCCTACATTTTTTAAAAATGAAAAAAACGTTATGCTAATATAATACAAAAAATATGAAAATATAAGAATTAATCGTGAAATATCATATCTTTTATTCTTTTTAGTTATTCCTAAATCAAATGATGCTTCTATCTCTTTTTAATAAAAAAAAATAATAATATACATCAAAATAAAATTTCCATAAATTAAAAGGTTTAGATATTTATTGGATGAGCATATATCATTTAATAATTTACATTATAGTTCACTTTATACACCACCATTTGAACCTAACAACCGACGGTTCGCGGCGCGGCTATGCTTTCTCCACGTGTTCAGCACGTGATCGCTCCTCACCTTATAAATACACTTTAAATGCACACCAAAATTTTCCACTTCACTACCGACAGATCTCTTCAAAATCGTGAAAGCGAGAGATTTCACGGACGGTTTCAATGGCGCTGGTGGCTGATCTCGGCGGACTTCAGGTCGAGAACGTGAAATTTCCAGCGGAAATCAAACCTCCGGCCTCCGCTAAGACTCTATTTCTCGGCGGCGCAGGTACGATTTTCAAATTTCCTCCGCCGCGATCCGATTGAATGTGATTGTTTATATCGCTTTTTTCCCCCCTTATGTGAATGTGTTTCTGGAAAAACTGTATAGGAGTTAGGGCGTTGGAGATCGGAGGAAATACTGTGAAATTTACTGCGATCGGTGTTTACTTGGAGGAGAAAGCTGTGCCGTTGCTCGCCAGTAAATGGAGCGGAAAGAGTGCGGCGGAGTTGATGGATTCCGTTGAGTTCTTCAGGGACGTTGTCACTGGTGAGTTAACTGATTTCATTTTTTTATTTTTTTTTGTAATCTGTACTTGAGAAGGTAAGAGATGACTGCTAGATTTCCGCGTGCCGGCCGCCGGTGTACCGGTGATTTCACTTTTTAAAATTACTTGCTAGATCGTTGATTTTGTGGAAGTAAATTTGTTAATTGAACGAATACGATCAAATATGTTTACATGAATTTTCTATTTGTAAGATCAAACAAACAATATGACAAATGATCCGTTACCAAAGTAAATTTGAATTGATGCACAAATATGATTGTTATGTAAGATGTACTTTCGGTTCTTTCTTAAATAAATTTAAATTAAATTAAGTTACAAGTTTAATTCATATATTTTGTAAGTCGAGCTATTTTTTTCAGTTTTGTGTAGGCTCTTATAAAATTTTATATCTAGTATATTCAGAGAGCTAGATTCAAATTTGAAAGTTTGAAATCTTATTAAACATAAAATTCACAATTCAATATTAAAATACTTCGAACCTAACCCTATAATAATTTTGATAATCATTTGATTTTTTTTTAGTTCGAAACTTTAGTCTATAAATATATCTTCCACCTCTAAATTTTTGTTTTATTATAAACGGTCTACCATTATTTTTAAAAATTAGTCAATTTTTTTTTTAAAAAATAATTATTAAAAACTTGTTTATATATTTGAAATTTGACTAAGAATTCAGCTCTTACTCTATAAAAATGAAAATCATCAATTTATTACCCTGTTCCTAAACCAATAATTGTATCAATTTAAATATTAAACTGATTGTATCAATTTACATTTAAACTTTGCGGATTGTATCAATTTAAATTTAAACTTTGCGGATTGTATCAATTTAAACCTTGAACTTTTATAAATATATCAATTTAAACTCTCAATTATGTAAATTTGGATACACTTATGAATGTTATATTTATGAATGTACATGGTTTAAATTGATACACTTACGAAAGTTAAGGTACAGAGTTTAAACCTTGAACTTTTATAAATATATCAATTTAAACTCAAACTTTCATAATTGTATTAACTTAAACTCTCAATTACGTAAATTTGGATACACTTATGAATGTTCAAAGTTTAAATCCATATATTTATGAAAGTACATGGTTTAAATTGATACACTTACAAAAGTTCAATGTTTAAATTAATATAATTATTAGTTTGAGGTTTGAATTGATACAAATCCCAAAGTTCAGAGTTTAAATCTATACAACCTCCAAAAGTTTAAAATTTAAATTAATACAATTTTTTAGTTTAGGGTTTAAATTGATAATATCTCCAAAGTTTAGAGGTACGAAGTGATATTTGCCCTTGAACACAAACGTTTACTAATTTAATAATAAATGTACTATTCAAATTTTAAAATTGATTGAAGAGTAGGATATGATAATTCGATTTAAGGAATTTTAAACTTTAAACATATAGTTTTGATTAGCTAATTATACACTATCGTGCCCGTTTAGAAAACCAATTAGAAGTTGATCTCGTAAATTATTATATCACACTCCATGTTTGGGTCATCAAATATAATAGTGTTATATATAACTTATAAGTATAGTAAATACCATTTCAAAACCGTCTTTACTATAGCATTTACTATTTTTCATTCATTTCATTCTCTCTTTTGTTTATTAATTCCTACTCAAACAGAAATAGTTTATAACCCAAATACAAACTAGTGTTATAATAGCCCATTTAACGCTCCAAATGACGTAATTTAGTTGAATATGATTGAAGTGTAAAATTGATTATGTGTGAGATTAAAATTTTGCAGGCCCTTTCGAGAAGTTGACAAATGTGACATTAATATTGCCACTTACGGGTGAAGAATACGCTGAGAAAGTGGCAGAGAATTGTGCAGCAGCTTGGAAATCCATGGGAATCTATACTGATGAAGGAGCTGAAGCCATTCGAAAGTTCATTGATGCCTTCAAGAATGAAAATTTCCCTCCTTCCTCTTCTATTCTTTTCACCCATTTCCCTCCTAACACTTTATCGGTTAGTACCATTTTTCACTCTCTATTCATTAAAAGCTTTCATTAAATCTATCATCAATTCATCCCTGATATAAATAAATATGTTTTGAAATAACATAAAACTTTTTTGACCGTTCAATTTTGAGTTTAGTTTCTATTCCATCCTTCGATTTCAACGTTAAGTTTTGAGATTGTTTTCAATATAGTATCTAGATTTCAAAATATTACGTTTTACTATTGGGATGTGAATTTTGTTTCAATTAGGTCCTTATGTTTCAAAATTTAAACTTTTAACTTGATTTTTTTAAAATTAAATACTCATTTTGGGTTATTGGTGTTGTTACTTACTAATTAATTTAATATAATAATAAAATATCATAATCTATATACTACAATAAACTACTATTTAGGTTTATCATGATACAGATAGATTGCGATAATAGTCTAATAGATTGTGATATTTTGTAAATATTTTAGTTCATTTTTCTATATTTGAAATTAGTCATTTAATTTTGATAGTTCTTATAATTCCTTTAAGTTAATTAATAAATATTAACACTAAAAATGAAAAATGAGTATTTAGTGATTTAGGTTAAAAGTGTAAGTCTTGAAACTTAAGATCAAATTGAAACAAACTCAAATCTCAAAGATAAAACTGCAACAGTTTGACACTTAGGAATTCAATTGAATTTGAACTCAAAATTTAAAAACTAAATGTGCAATATTTTAAAATGAGTGACCAAATAGATAACAAATCTCAAATTTAAGAATAATTTTTTTTTATTTCTTCTAAATATGATGAAGTAATGAAAAAAAAATTACATTTTTGTTAAATGAATTTTAAAGAATGTATGTATTTGGTCAAGTCAGTTATTTTTCTTATTTAAATTTAATGAGTTGTGAAACTTATTCTTGAAATTAAAATTCTGGATTAAAATGATCAATTTGATCAATTTGAAACATGACACACAGGATGTATACGTTCTTGAAAATTAAATTGAGGACCAAAAGAATAATTTTTTCTAAATAAAATGTACATCAATAAAGTTACTTTAATCATACTAATTATCAAAATTATTAAATAATTATATACTAGCCCATACATAATCTTTGAAAATAATGGAAAAAAAAAGAGAAAACATATTAACCGATTTTCTTCCAAAAATGCTTATTTAACGAATTACACTGATACTAAAATATGACTAAAGTGAGCTTCACTTAATGCTATTCCATATATATACTCTATCATATTTAGAGGTTAAGTTGTTATACTAATTAATATATATTTATATATATATATATATAATTAATACTTCTTACCCGTTATGTTATGTTTTTTTGGACAATTAAGGAAGAGGAATTAATATGGGAGCAAGATTGTGAGAGAATATTTTCTTTTCTTTTCTCTTTTTTGTTTTAAATATATAAAATACCCTTAAAACTTTGGACTTTGGGATTTCAATTATCCTACTAAGTTTTGAAAAGTTTTATTTTTCGAAAACTTTATTGATAGGAGACAATATAATTATATTTTAAAATAAAATTCTTTTATACTCAATAGTAAATCCGAAAATGATATATTTTTTATTTTAAAAGATAAGTATAGTAAATCCGAAAATGATATATTTTTTATTTTAAAAGATAAGAAAAAATCAATTTAAAAATGTCTCAAAATCTTATTAAAATCTAGTTATAAAATGTTACTAAATATCAGAATATTTATAAAATATTAGATATGTAGTATGCTAATTCCCTAATCTTTTTGAATAATCCTTACATTTATAAAATATTAGATATGTAGTATGCTAATTCCCTAATCTTTTTGAATAATCCTTACCTCTGAATGTGTTGGTAAATTCTCACTCTAATATTTTCTACCTCATTATGTTGATTTTTTCAAAAAAAAGTTATACAACATACTTTGAACTTTGGATTTCAATTATCATACTAAATTTCAAAAAGTTTTATTTTTACTCTTGAATTTTAAAATTAATAATAACAACTGCACATTCCGACTTGAGACATCATCTATAATTGTTATTAAGAAGATTTTTATCATTGTCATGACAACCACGACCATAATTGATTTATATCAATTCCTTTTGTGATTGAAGATTCAAATCTACATACATTACTACACATCTCTTGTACTTAAAAATATCTTTGCTACCATTTATTTCATCTCAAAAGACATTGTCAACATCATTTAGGTAATATTTTTTGATACATTAACTATCACATTAATTTATGTGAAAGATGTACATAGCTATAACGTCAACTTCTATCCTATTTTAACCAAAAATAAATAGATAAACCTCTTTTTTCTTTTGCAAAGGCTCTCCAATTGTATTTTCTAAAATAAATTTCAACATCGGTGGGTAAAAAATGAAAATTTTCGAAATCTAAGAACATAATTGAAACACACGGTTGGACGTGTTTCGTATATTTTAGGGTTTAAGAGTGATATTTTGGGAGTAAATGATGCAGATTAGCTTCTCAAAAGATGGGTGCAGTGGTGAAAAACAAGAAGAAATGGTGAGAAAAATAGAGAACAAGTTACTTAGTGAATCAGTATTGGAGTCCATTATTGGAAAGAATGGAGTTTCACCAGCAGCCAGGCTTAGTTTGGCTACAAGATTCTCCCAATTGTTCAATCATTATGAACCTAACACTCCCAATATTTGTAACCCTAAACAAATCTGAACAATTACCCCTCATTTTCCCCTCCACTTAGTTTTTTATTTTTAATTTAAGAGACTTAGCATTTTTATGTTGCTTTTCTATCTAAAATATTTTAATAACTAATGTCCTTTACCTCTTTTCCCTTATTATTATTATTAGGTTTAAATATTATTTTCGTATTTTAGTTCATTTTGATTCCTATACTTTCAAATTTTCCATTTTGACTACTTGATTCATTTTGGTTCTTGTGCTTTCAAAATATTCATTTTAAGAAACCAAAATGGTTAGTTTTCTTAAAGTTCTACGACCAAGTTGAGAGTTTGAAAGTATAGAGACTAATTTTTTTTTTAATAACTAAATTCTAATTTGACTTTTTTGTTATTGTTATTGTTATTATATATGTGGGTAGATGTCAATTTATAATCCTCAACTTTGAAATTATGTAAATTAAATTTTGAACAATAATCATATCAATTTAAAAGGCAAAGTGAACTTAGATCAACGATAATTGACATGACCTATTTTCTTAAAAGTGAAAGGTTTGATCTCTTATCCATGCAATTGTATAGTACCTGAAAAAAAATTAACCATAATCTTTAAAGACTTAATCAATTTAGACAAATTTTTAGTGATTTGTATCAATTTCACTTGATTCCATTTAAAATTTTCTCAAAATTACTTAAATAAGATGGTTTTTGAGATGAACATATGAAAAGTTACTGTATCTATTTATTATTATGTATTTAATCTCGAAGTTAGAGGTTGAATTCTCCCTCCAATATATTGTAAAAAAAAAAAAAAAATCGTTAGAAGTAACGCATTAGGGTATTTAAAATAAAAATTTAATGAAAATTGATTTAAATTCGGATTTTAATGGTGTGGATTGATATTTTTCTTTTGTGTGTGTTTTTGCTGGTGTTTTGGAAGTTGAGCCAATCCTCTTGACCAATATACTTTCAACTTTCAAGACTGTTTTTAGTATGCTTTCTAAAAAATTATTGAAACCTAAACCAATACACTATTGATCATAGAGTTATTCACCAACTCCATTTCATCCACTCCCATTTCTTCAGCTTATTCTCTTTCATACATATATATATACAATCTCACATATATTACCCTCAAACCCATCATCAACATTACCAAAAACAAAAGCTCTATTACCTCTAATTCCTTCAACTTCCTCTCATGGAATTTCCCAAAGTTCTTCCTTTCTCAACTAAACCTATTCCCTGCCTTCTTCTCCTCTGCTTCATGTGTTTCTCTGCCAACTCGGCCCGACTTCTCGATGAGCAGCCACAAGTCCCGGTTGCTACTCCGGCAGCCTCGAGTGTTGTCGGGACGCCTGTTGGTAATCTCGGGGCAGGAACTCCTACTACTACACCTTCAACAACTCTACCTAACTCAGCTGGAAACTTGGGGCAAGGAGCTACTACACCTTCAGCAACTCTACCTAGTTCAGGTGGAATTGAAGATTACCATCATACATTTACCTTCTTCATGCACGACATCCTCGGTGGTTCGAATCCCTCGGCTCGGGCCGTTACCGGGGCAGTTAACAATCCAGCTCTTAATGGCCAACTTCCATTTGCTAAACCAAATGGAGCAGTTTTATCAGTTGGAAATAATGTTCCTCAAAGTAATGGAAATAGTGGTCTAATTAACAACAACAACCTCCCCTTTCTAATTGGCCTTGGTGGAGCTGCATCCCCTTTGTTGCAAAACAGCAATGGTGGTGGAAACAACGGTCAGCTCGGTTTTCCATCTGTTAATGCTGGGCAGCTCCCATCCGGAGTGTCGATACAACAACTCATGTTCGGGACGATGACGGTGATCGACGACGAGCTCACGGAAGGACACGAGTTGGGTTCTGGCTTGATTGGAAAAGCACAAGGGTTTTACATTGTGAGCTCGGAAGATGGGAACAGTCAAACAATGGCATTCACAACAATGTTTGAGAGCGGCCATTACGTCGACAGCTTGAGCTTCTTCGGCGTTCATCGGACGGCCGTGTCGGAGTCTCATTTGGCAATCATGGGAGGCACAGGGAAATATGTAAATGCAAAAGGGTATGCTAATGTGAAGACTCTTCCAGGAACCAACCAACATGAAACTGATGGTGTAGAGACTTTGCTGCAAATCACTGTTTACATCAGTTACTAAAATTAAGTGTTGTTTTTATCATTGAGTGAAATTATGTTTAAATTCTCTGTTTGTTTATGAATATATGGTTTGCAATGAAAGCTTATATATTTATCACAATTATGAATCAAACATTTGATATTCTCTTCTTTTTCCTCTGTTTTTAATCCAAATATTGAAACCCAAAAACCTATTTTAACGATTTTGTTATTAATTTATAATTTCTGAAAATTATAAATATTGGGTCCCTAATTGCTTTATTGATTTACTATAAAATAAATTCCATTAAATCTTAACAATCTTTCAAAACACTAAATGATTAAAAGTTTTTGTACAAATGACTCATTCTCAACTCGTCTCTAAAAAAACAAATGAAATCTAACTTTTTGCTTATGTCATAGGACACTACTGCGTTTTATCGTTTTATACATGACCATGTCTATTGTAATCCTAACGTGAAAGTCATGTTTATCGCAATCTTTATTTTTCTCCACTACATCACAATATGAAAACATGAAGATCTCGATAGAAACGACCATCGCAATAGGGCTACAATTGATATGACCATACCCTTAACACGATAGACTGCGATAGTGAGCTTTAATGTAAGCAGATGGTTAGATAATGGATCATCCGTACAAAAAGCTAAAATGACTACTTTCGTCCAAAGATGAAAAGACCAAAAACAAAATTTTACCATGAAAATTATAAATAAATAATTAAAAAAAAAAGAATATATTGGAGATTAACATTTTAATAACAGTTATTTCAATGTTTCACAGCCTTAAAATTTGACGATAAATTTAAAAATTAAAAATTGAAAAAAAGACCACATAAAAGAAAATGCAAACAAAATAGAACAGAATCACAATAGTGAATTTAAATCAATCATGTTCATCTTCTCTTGTTCTTACTTCCAATGAGAAGCGAAAAGTAGAAGAGAATCCTGAACAAGAATCCCCAAGCCACCGTCACAAGCAAACAATTCCACTTACTCAAATCCATTACTCCTTGCTGTTGCAAAATGTCAGATCCCGTCGTCAAGCAAGTCGATCTCGTTATCTTCATCCCCAAAGTCTTGCTCAGATTCTCCAGAAGCTTCAATTTCATGGCCGCCGGCACCATTCCCAGCGGCGTATTGTCGAAGATCTGCACTCCTCTAACGAAGCATTTCGTCGGATTCTCAAATTCGTTTTGTAAAACTGCTTCATACGGATATTTCACCAGCGAAAGGTAATGGAACCAGATCCAGTAACCTGGAATTCGATCGCGTGTGATGAAGAATCCGCTGAAGAGAAGGAAATACGCCAAAATTGCTACGACAATGGTGTATCCAAGCATTACGTGAGGTACTACTCCCGAAAGGAAGGTTACGAATGAACTTCCAGCCCAAAACGCAGCGAAAATGATCAGAAAGTAGAACAAGAAACCTGAAATTCCGCCGTCTAGTCCGACGGCCCAAAATGTTGTTGCTGCAAAGGCTAAGGACAGGAAGATCAGCGCCGGTAAGGCTACTAGAGAATGAGAGAGAACGTAGGAGGATCTTCGATATGCGTTGTAGGCTGTTTCTCTCATGAAAATGTACCGTTCTTGTAGAAAAACTGGAAGAGCATCGGCGCAGGTGTAGAAGGTTGTAGACATGGCGAAAGCGAAGAACCCTAGCCGTTCTTGAACTCCTTTTGGTGAGTTATCGAGTTGCCAAAACATGGTAGCCAGAATGAATCCGGTAACAAGAACGGCGCCGAGTCGGATTCCGAAGAGTTCTGGCATACGGCGGGAGTTTAGTATTGATCGTTTTGATAAAACCGCCATTTCTATCCAGAATGGATTTGCGAAGTTTGGAACCATGGAATTAGGGCTTGCGTCGTTGTTTGTTGCGCCGGAAACTAATTTGCCTCTTGAAATGCTTGCGCTTATTGCTTCTTTTAACGACATGTTCTGGTGATCTGATTCTGATTTTGGAATATTCTTCATACTCTGCCATGATTTTTGAAATTCAACCAAGCTCTTCGTTCCTCCCGGAGAGCCTTCGAGTTCTCGAATCCGATCGAGAGCGAACTCCGTCCGGTTCTCGTTTTCCGGTATCGGATGGCCGAACTCTGCAAAATACAGAGGAAGATTCGCCGGAGAGCCACTGTAAACGGTTTGTCCACGAGAGAGGAACAATAACCGATCTAACAATCCAAGAATCCGATAACTCGGCTGGTGTACGGACATAACGACGATGCTTCCGCTTTGAGCAATCCTCTGGAGAACTTTCACCACCATGAACGCACTAGTTGAATCGAGTCCGGACGTCGGCTCGTCAAGGAAGAGAATGATCGGATCGTGGATAATGTCGATTCCGATCGAGACTCGCCGCCGCTCTCCACCAGAAACTCCGCGGTGTCCTTCGTCTCCAATGACAGTTTTCGCTGCGTTTCGTAGTCCTAACTGATCAATCAACGCTTGAACTCGCAGTTTCTTCTTCGATTTCGAAAGCGTTCGAGGCAATCGAAACTCAGCCGAAAACATCAGAGTTTCTTCCACCGTGAGCATCGGGAAAAGGAGATCATCTTGCATTACATAAGCAGAAATTACCTTCAACAATCTTGATTCCAACACCTCGCCGTTTAACGTCACAGTTCCTTTCAAGCTTCCTTTGGCAATTCTATTAGCCAGTGCATCAATCAGCGTCGATTTTCCCGAGCCACTCGCTCCGAGAACGGCCATAATCTCGCCTTCTCGAGCCTCGCCGGAGATGTTGTTCAACAGAGTCTTTGTTTTCGTGAATAAACTGTCGCCGACGACTGTCTCGTCGGCCGGAGAACCGCCGAGTCTGTTCCCCCGGTGATGAAAAACCGACGAGAAACTGATCTTACGGCGAACTTTGACGCTGTATGTGAGATTGTTGAAGGAAAGCATGAAAGGCAAACACCTCGGCTCTAAGCTCGCGCCGTTCATGTCCACTACCTGATGGACCTGTTAAGCAACATAATTAACCACATTAATTCCATAAATTTATCTTAATCCATCACCTTATAGAAATTTTAATAATAATAATAATAAAACAATTCGAACATATAGTTTGGATAAGATAGCAGATCTTTTTTTTTAAAAAAACCTAATTAACCTATAATATGAAATTTAAGAAAGATAGGTCCCAATAGAATGGTAATAGTCTACGATTCTATAGGTTCTTCAAGATTTGGTTACCATTTCTCTAATCGAGGATTAAGCTTATAAGCGAAACGCAATCTAAACTTGAACCATGTTCTAGTTTTGACATGATGTCAGAGCTTACTAACAAACAGAAGTGTTAAGGAATTTAAAGTTGAGTAGTTTCTTCAAGATTTGGCTACTATTTCTTGGATTAAGCTTATAAACCAAACTCACTTTAAACCTTAGCCATGTTCTAATATCGACTATACATTTAAAAGCTTACTAATGAAAGGAAGGTTTAAGAAATTAAAACATGGTAATCAACAAACTTAAGACACATACCGGTGTCTCATTGCCATCTCCGTTGGCGTCCCTCCGCACGTCGCCGAGGCGTTTTAGAAGCTGGCCGAGTGTAGGAGACAACCCAGCAAACGAGCGTGGACGATCATGAAGCTCCATATGGTTAAAAAACGCAACCGTATCTCTTGCAGGTGACATATTTTCCACCATAATCACTTCTAAGACACAAAAAGCTTAATAAGATGTTATTCTTAATAAGCTTGTGTGGCTAAATTTTGGGAAGATCCCCAACAGAAAGAAAGAGAAAAAGCACTTTTGTATGAAGTGGGATTTAAGGATTTTAGCTTTTTGTATAACCCCATAAATACAATAAAAAGGTGGTATAAAGAGAAGAGAGATGGGAGGGTTGGAGAGTGTGGTTACACAATTAGGTTAGAGTTGGAACAGTTTCAAAAGGAAGAAAATATGAAAAAAGGTGGCCTAAAACTCCTAACTTTTGCAATTTTATAAGAGAGAACCATTCATGAGAAACAAATGGGGTCTTGACACGTGTAATTATTTGTATTTTTGGGTTTCTTATTGTTCACACTTTATACTTGTAAATTTAGGTTGGGTGTTGATCTACTTTGTCAAGTAAAATAATTAAAAGGATTCAACACTGCACGGGCCGACCCCCTGTTTGGATGCAAAGAAAAAGAATATATATATATATATATATGTAATTTTGATCCGATATTTTAATTTTATTATTTTTTTATTTAATGGTCCAATTTTAGTCCTTCTACTTTTAATAAATTTTAAATTTGGTCCATATAATCTTACATCTATGGTGCACCTCTTGTTGTACCCAATTAAAATTTGACACCTGTCAATTAATTATTTTTTATTTTATTTTTTATTTTTTGCATATGTATAAAAAAATGTAGTATGATACTTAAATTTAGTTCTTCAATAAGTCTTTGATTTAGTTCTTCAAAAAGTTGTATTCATGTAAAAAAAAATATATATTAAGCGAATATATATTTTAGGATATTCATAAGCAATAAATTAGTGGAGAAAAATAAACTATAAACTAATTAGTTTTAAGATTTTGTTGAACAGACAGTTGTAAATATAGCAATCAGACTCAAAATATTAATAAATATAACATAATGCAAAACAATTTACAAATATAACAAAATTTAGATTAACTCTTAGAGTTTATCATTGATAGATCATATTGCCAATAAGGGTCTAAGTCTATCATCCATAGAGTTTATTATAAATTTTGCTATATTAGTAATTTTTAAAAAATGTTATTATACATTTAATTATTAATCCTCGAAGTATTGCTCTTGTTAAAATTACAAAAACTAAAATTGGATAATTGAAAATTTGAAAGTAGGTTTATAATATAAAATAAAATAAAATTCTTCAAAATCATTAAAAAAAAAAGGAAGAAAATTTGAGACCGCATTAAAAAGGAGATTACTTGGAAGTTAGAGCGTGGCAGGTAAGTTTAGCAAACTTGTAGAATTAAATATTTATCACTTCTATTGTTGAAACTTGTAATTTATTTAAAAGAACCAAACTTTTGATATAAACAAGTACATTTTGTTCATAAAGTTTCTATGCTTTTATAATATATATATATATATATATAAATCCATAATCTTGGGTATGACAAGAAAAAAAGTTTATTAGCAACTGTGGAACGATATTTGAATAAATATTTTTCTGTATTGTTTTGAGATTTCCCTAACAAATTTATGCAAAAGGATGATTAACTATTTTTCTAACCTAAAGCCTAAATATATGTAGAATACATAAATTAAAACATAAATATCGCAACATCCTCTCTTAAACTCAAGGTAGAGACAATTTGAGTTTGTGAGTAGACAAACTGAAGTGACTGAATGACAAAAATTAAAGTAATTCTAAATCAAATCAGAGTAGATCTAAGCGGGATACAAAAAACAACGGAGAACTAGAACACATGGATCTTTTGGGTTGGAAACAAAAATAAACGAACTTCTAGGTTGGTAACAGAGACCACATAAAGATTTACCCATGAACTTTTGAGCTAAAAATGGAGATCCGTGAATTATCAATTTAAAAACAAAATAGCAACTAACAATACCAAGAATAATAGAGATTGAAATCTATAAAAAGAATTAAAATCAAATTTAGGCTTGATTGAACCAAACTAAATCAAATGAACCTAATTGAACTAAGGAACTAAACTAAATCAAACCATAGGACTGACCAGAATCAAATCGGTTTGAATAACATGAGCTGATTTTTTTTTGTTTCTCGAGAAACTGATTCAAAACCACAATGCAAAATAAGGAACTTCGGCAGAGAGGACATGAACCAAATCTAAACTAAGGCGGGCGTGATTTTCGAATCTGATGGCAACGTGCAACGATTTCAAGAAAGGGCTTCAGCACGGAGTCGGGGGATGCTTACAAATGGATCTGAGCTGGGGCGCGAGGGATTGGGAGGGAGGGCTTGGGATCTGGATGGACTGTTGGGAATGGTGTCCTAAATCTTCTTGTAATCTCGTAATTTGTAAACTTTGTATAAACATATTGTTATTAATAAAATAAGTGTTTTTTTATAAGCATATACTCAATCCAATAAATTAAGATCCGAGGTTATTTTATGTAATTTAAATATGTATGTAGAGACATACAGGTCGATCTTGTTTAAATGATAACTTAAATGGTCTATAGTAAATGGATAAGGTTGGGTACCTTATCCTTGTGACACTACGGATACGACCCGCTTTTTATGTGTTACAAATGCTGTAAAATGCTACAAATGATCTACAAAGAGTTTGTATAAGACCGGACTACGAAATGATTAGTTTCTTTATATAACACCGTTAATAATAGAGACTTACATTTCACTAAGATAACCATAGGTGACATGACTTGAATCTTGAGTGAGTTGTGGACTCCTGCTCATGAAGGCAGTCCTTTGATTTATATAGGTGAAAGTGGCCAGATTGCTAACTCAACAAACCTACCATTTTAGGGATCGTCTGATTGGGGAGCTGAGAATTCAGCTACACAAGACGAAATTCACTCTTTCCTCGATGCAGTGCCACTAGATAAATTGCTCCCTTAAGGGTTGATTTCAGGTCTTGAACATAATGACCACACCCTGGCCCGAGAGAACTTGGTCATAGTGGGACTATGACTTATTGTTTATTAGAAGAATCAGTGGTACTTAAGAAGTTAGATGTAACTATAGGGGAAAACGATATTTTAGCCCAGCTATACTTATGAGCAGTTTGTGAAGGGTCAATCGCATTGTTGATTGACTATAGTGTAGTTGTTGGTCTTTAGTGGAGTGACCGATAGTTAACAGATGTTGGGTAATTTAATTAAAGAGTTTAATTAATTATTTGAGTACTATTAAAGCTTCAATCTATAGGTCCATAAGGTCCCTACTGTAGCTCATGGATTTAATTTTTGGATTAATTTGAAATGTTCAAATTGATTGAGAGAATTAATTATATATGATATAATTAATATAATGTTTTTGATACATTATGAGAGAAATTTGAATATGATTCAAATACCAATTATATGAATAAGAATCATGTAATTAAATATAAATATGATTTATATCGATAGGAATAAAATATTTGGATACGATCTAAATATTATTTATATGAATGAGATCCGTATAAATGGATTTAATATAAATGAGATTTATATTAAAATATCACTTATAGTTAAGAGAGAATAAAAACTATAGTTTGCGTTGTATTTGATGCAATATATAACTATAGGCTATATGTTGTATTTGATATAACATATAGTGTACATATAATAAAGTAGTTATGATATATTTGTTATTAATTTATTTGAAATTAATAAAAGGAAAGGAATTATAGATCCGTCACCCACATTCTCTCCAAATAACTAACGAGTGATAAAGTTGCGGGGGAAAAGATTCATCTTGTACCAAGAATTCATACAAAGAAAAGTTCTCTAAGAAATACTTCCAAATACTTCCTCCAATCCTCTCCTTCTCCTTTCCTCTTCCAAAGATTCAAGCAAAGTCCATAACTCCTGCTTGAATCCTTTAATCCCATAAGAGAATTCAAAGGGTTCTTGATTGGTTGTCTATGTGAGAAGAAGAAATCCATAACAATGACGGCTAAAAAGTAAAAAACCCTAGAAAATGGACTTTGATACCATGTGGAACGATATTTGAATAAATATTTTCCTGTATTGATTTGAGATTTCCATAAGGAATTTATACAAAAGGATCATTAACTAATTTTCTAATCTAAAGCCTAAATATATGAAGAATACGTAAATTAAGGCATAAATATCGACAGCAACGTTAGATTTATTAACTATAGTGTTACAGTATTTCTTATGCTAGAGATATTTAGATACTGATTATTTCAATTCATTAACTCTTGCATTGATTTACATTTAATAGAGGTTAAGTTATACCATACTGTACCTTGAGTGATTTACTTCGCTTACGTCTTTTGATAAAATTTTGTAGTTGGTTGTGTTGTTGTTTTCTTAAAAAAAAAAACGAATACTCAAGGTTAGAGAGAGATTGAATTATAGTTTATTGAGCTTTCACCTCTCATATGCTATTGGGTTACCATATTATACTAGCACACCGCCTATGAGTAAGTGGTAGATAAGTACAAACTCATTACCATTTGAAAGAAGGCTCAACAATATGTTGTAAGAGGGGAGATGGTTTGACACGTGATTAAAATTCTACATCGATCAGGATAAGAAAAAAATCATATTGATATGAGATCTTTCAGATAACCAAAAATAAAATCACAAACATTAAGACCCTGTTTGGTAAGAAATTTGGAGGTGGAAATAATATCCATTGACTTAATTTAAAAAAAAAAAAGAAAATTCTAATAAATAGACCTAAATTATACCAAATGAAAAATTCTAAGATAGTGCACTTTTCAAATACTCTAATTTTTTCTTCTAAATTTGTAATAACTCACTAAACATCATGTTCTAATAACCATCATAAGTCAAACTTAACCATCACTAATAAAAGAGTGTAGTTAAAAAAAATAAAAATATTAAAATTTTTTATAGTGATATGTTAGATGAAAGTTGTAAAACATATATGAATTTCATGGTTTGATTTTGTCCAAAATGGCAATGAGAAAACAATTTAATCTTATTATTATTATTATTATTTTGAATAATTTAGTGGAAAAAGTATGGTTGATAATGTTGTTGGGCTACCACGGGGAACGGGGTAGCACTCTAAAATTGAAGAATTACAAAGTCAAAATCAATTAAAGCGTCGACGTTATCTTTCTGTTACATCGCCCACATGCTTTTCAAACGGTATCCGTTACGTTTCTCATCCTTTTTCAGCCACTTTTTCTTTTCTTCACTTCACCTTTCTTCTCAAAACTAGTATTCAAATACAACTCTCCATACTTTTCTGTTATATTTTTATGTACCCCTTTTTAGTCTTTTTCTTTATCATTAAATTTTCCAAATTTTGTTTGATATGCGGCCCGCTTCGCTGAGTTGGTCTCGTAATCTGAGTTGACCTGGGCAAGAGTTACTCGCATCGATGGTGTCGAGCTATCGACCTAACTCTGATACCTAATTTAGTTTAAAAAGTGTATAGTTCAACTAAATACATAGAGTAAGTTAGAGTTCTCCATTGAAGATTACTTACTTCTTTTCTTTTGGGTTTGTCACGTGAGACTATTTATAATGCTCTTCTTCTAATACTCATTTATGATTACATGTGATGTAATTCCACGCTAGGGTTACAGGACGTGAGGATTGAGCTCGGCTTGGGTATTTTTCTATTAGTATGGCTTGGAACTTAGATTTTAACTGTGTTTCTCTATGCCTCCCACTAGTTTCTTTTGGCTTTGGATCTTGCTTGAATAAACCTCGACGGTATATATATATATATATATATATTACATTTTGTTGAATTCAACAAAGAGAACTAGTTCAATTCATGAGTGTATCTTCAAAAACATTGGTTTTAAATTCATAACAATTTAGCTTTTGATCTTTAATATGTATCAATTTAATCCTTAAAATTTTGATTTTGTAACAATCTAATCCCAATAAATCTTGTCAATTTTTGTTTCATAGAGATTTGGTTTTCATAATTTATAAACAAATTTAATACCTAATCAATTGATTAATCTATGTGTGAAAAATTTGTTAAATCTAAGTTATATCTTTTACGATAGAGAATCAACCATTACAATTTGCAAAGTATGTGAACTGTTTTGACTTTTAGAGATCATGTCATGCCAATTACCATTGAGTTAAATTCATTTTGTCAATAATTTTTTATTTATTTATTAAGATTTAAGAGAATATATTTTTGGAATAAAACACTTTAGGGTTATTTTGGATAACATTTGACTTTTGAAAAAGAAGTTTATAAACACTATTTTCACTAATAGATTTATTTGTTTTTTTACCGGTATTTAAAAAAACCATGTCAAGTTTTAAAAGAAAAAATATTTTGTGGAGAATTTAAATGTTTTATAATAAAATAATATTTTTTAAATTTTGACTGAAAAAATTAATTTTTAATTTCATTAAAAAAACTCGACTACGAATCTAAATATTTCTTTAGGAAATATAAAAATCACACTAAAATAAAGTAAAGAAAACCAAGCATAAGTTTAAAAATCCTAAAAACAAAATTGTTCTTAAACAAGACCTAAATTATTCATTTTTTTTAAAAAAATAGCTTAGTAGAAAATTTATAGTATTTTCCTTCAACAAAATCATGTTTTACCAATAGTTTTTGGGTTTTTTATTTTTTAAAATTAAGCCTATATACACTACTTCCACTTCATACAAATCATTGTAAGAAATAAGGAGAAAATGGACTTAATTTTCAAATACAAAAAATCATAAACGAAATAGTAACCTGATAGTGGCCTAATTATTTATTTTTGAAAATTTTAAAGATTAATCTAATTCACAATCAATATGTAGAAATATCCTCATCTTGAGATATATTTCAAAACTAGATTTTATCATATTTTTGGACAAATTTAACCTCATGGCCAAGTATCTCTCTTATTAATTTTGGATATTATTTATCATTAAATACAAGAAAAAGTTTGGAACGTAATTAATCGGACACAATGTTTTCTTCTACTTTTCTTGGAATAATCATTAATAACGTTATATATTATAATTAATGTGTTTGATTTTATTTAATGATTGTTTTTTTTATTCATTAATTAATATGGGATATATCGCATAAAAGTGGTAATTTTTTAGGGGTGAGTCTCTCATGCGTGATTTGGAGGTTCATTTACTTTTCTTCCAACTAATTTTTTTTTTTCAGGCAATCGACTCTAGTCCTATTTATCATGGTTGCCTTTGGCCATCTAATTATTTCAGGTCATTTCTCAAAATTCAAGTATTCAATATCGATCCGATGGATATGTTGTTGGTTGTCACTTTGATTTTCAAATTTGTGTTTTAGTATCAATCATATACGTTCGTATGTCGATAGTTGTAGCATTACATATTTCATAGATAATAGGATATATTGTCTGGTATATATCTACATTGTATTTTGTACTTTATTCAACAATTTATTTTAGTATTACATTGTCCGAGTTCAGATAATTTCGAAAGTCCATAGTTATCATAATATATGAAATATAATAGGATATATTGTCAGCTAATATCTTCAACCGGTATATCCATTCATGTAGTTAATAGACATATATTTAGTATATAACTACTTATATTATTCTGGGATTATATTGCATTTCATTATATACCTTCTACTAATATAGAGTCTTCCCATATTAACAACGTACCACTTTTATCATCTATTAATATAAGGTCTTCCTTGTTCGATGGAATTACTTGACTAGTAGGACCCCATATGTAAATCCTAGACCCTATTTTATTATATTGTATGTTTAAGTAATGTATTAATGTATGGTTAATTCTATATTATGAATGTTATATGTAAAAGGGGTTAGGAGTTTTGAAGGAAAATCATACTAAGTGTCGAAAGAAAGTAAGAAGCATGGAGATGGATTTTTCATGCCATGTGTTCAATATTACAAAGGGAAAATTGCTAAGCGAGAAGCTTGTGTTGAGAAATATGAATAACCTAGTGAAGGCTAAGGCATGTGGGAGGCAAGCAGCCAAACTTGTCTGAGAGAGCGTAGAAGGGGTGCTGAGACAAGGGTTAGGCAGGCTGCAAGGTGCAACCTATGCGTTGGCTTGAAGGGCGCTGAAAAGTGTCATAGAGGCCTTGGGAGATATTGGTATGTAACTAGTGTCAACGCAAGTGTTTACGCTGTGAGGGCCGGAGACAAGGGCTGGAAATGCGATGCAAACCAGCTTATGCGATAGTATTTCTGTTGGAGTTGATGCCCTAAATCTCGTAGAGTCCTATAGTTTATAATTGTATTGTACAAACAGTTTATTTATGTAATAAAATTTATTATGTTTTATTTCAAAATTAGTTACATTAACCATGAACCAATAAACTAACATCCAAGGTTATCTTATTGAAACATGTATGTAGAGACATATGGGTGGATCATGTTTAAGTGATAACCTAAATGATTTGTAGTAGATGGATAAGGCTGGATACCTTATCCTGGTGACACTACAAGTATGACCCACTTTGTAGGTGTTACAATTGTTGTAAAATACTACAAACGATTTGATTATGATCATTCATGTAGAGTCATGTGAGTGGAGATATTCTATACAAATGAGTTTGTATAAGACCGAATCACGAAATGTTTAGTCTCATTATATTACGTTGTTCATAATACAGACTTACATTTCACTAGGATGACCATAGGTAATATGACGCCGACTCAACTTCACTAGGCCGACTCAACTTCAGAGTTGATGCCTATGAAGGTGGTCCTTTGATTTGTATGGGTGAGAGTGGTCAGATCGCCGACTCAACAAGCCTACCATTTTAGGATTCGTCTTATTGGGGAGTTGGGAACACAGTTGCATAAGAAGGAATTCGCTCTTTTGCCAATGTCGAGGCAAATAGATAAATTGCTCCTTTAAGGATTGATTCTGGGGCTTAAATAATATAGCGCCACAATCTCTCCTGGCCCGAGAAGGGTTTAGTCATAGTTGAGCTATCAAGGGGACTTTGTGGACCTGTAGCTTAAAGCTTCAACGGTACGCGAATAATTAAATAAACTCTTTAATTACATTATCCACCATCCGTTAACTGTCAGGTACTCCATTAAAGATCGATAGTTGCACTCTTCGCACTACATATATATTTCTGTGTCCATTAGATATAACCAATCAACAGTGCGATGACCCATCACAAATTGCTCGTAAGTACAGTTGGACCAAATTACCATTTTATCCTTGTAGTTATATTTAACTCCTTAAGTACCACTGATACCTCTAATAAACAATAAGTCATAGTCCCATTATGACCGAGTCCTTTCTGGCCAAGAGAGGGTGTGGCCACTATATTCAAGACCCGGAATCAGCTCTTAAGGGAGCAATTTATCTATTTACCCCTACATCGGGGAAGGAGTGAATTTTGTCTTGTGTAGCTAAGTTCATAGCTCCTTAATTAAATGAATCCCCAAAATGGTAGGCTTGTTAAGTTGGCAATCTGGCCACTTTCACCTATACAAATCAAAGGACTGCCATCATGAGCAAGAGTTCACAACTCACTCAGGATTCAGGTCATGTCATCTATGGTCCGGTCTTATACAAACTCTTTGTATAGGATACCTCCGTTCATAAGTCTCCACATGAATGATCAGGATCAGATCATTTGTAGCACTTTGCAACATTTGTAATACCTACAAAGTGGGTTGTATCTATAGTGTCACCTAGATAAGGTACCCAACCTTATCCATCAATTACAGATCATTTAGATTATTATTTAAATAAGATTCACCGATATGTCTCTACATACTTGTTTAAATTTACATAAAATAACCTCGGATCTTTGTTTATTGGATTGCGTATATGCTTATAAAATAACACTTATTTTATTAATAAAAATATGTTTATACAGAGTTTACAAACTACGAGATTACAAGGAGATTTAGGACACCATTCCCAACAATCTCCCACTTGTCCTAAAGCCTAGGGAGACTAATGTACAATACAAAGTAAATTACAAAATACAATAAACTAGGACATACACTATACCCCAGTAACATCTCTCACTTGCCCTAGACAATATGCCGCATATCCCATAGACCCAGACTTTCTAAATGACCCTCAAACACTTTAGCTGTGAGAGCCTTTGTAAAAGGATCAACAACGTTGCGCTTCGACGCGAACTTCGTGACAATCACATCATTGTGATGTACAATCTTCCAGATCAAATGATATTTTTGTTCTATGTGCTTACCTCTTCGGTGACTTCTAAGTTCCTTAGAATTTGCCACAACACCACTGTTATCACAATAAAGTGTGATGGGCAAAGACATATTTGGAACAACTTCCAAATCAGTAAGGAACTTCTTAAACCAAACAGCCTCTTTAGCAGCTTCACAAGCAGCTACGTATTCGACTTCCATAGTGGCTGTCTCTTATACACATCTAGATGTTTATAACAATAAAGTGTGATGGGCAAAGACATATTTGGAACAACTTCCAAATCAGTAAGGAACTTCTTAAACCAAACAGCCTCTTTAGCAGCTTCACAAGCGGCTACGTATTCGGCTTCCATAGTGGAGTCCGCGATGCATCCTTGCTTGATGCTTCACCATACTATAGCTCCTACATTCAGAGTGAACACTGACCCTGATGTGGATTTCCGAGAATATCCCCATCAGTCTGAAAGTCAGAGTCTGTGTATCCTGTAAGGATCAAATCCTTATCTCCATACACGAGCATATATTCCCTCGTTCTCTGAAGATGCTTGAGGATTGTTTTGACCGCCGTCTAGTAATCTAATCCTGGATTGGACTAATATTGACTGACGATCCCTACTGCATAGCAAATGTCATATCTAGTACATAACATTGCATACATAAGGCTACTAATAGCCAATGCATAGGGAATCCGTCTCATTTCCTCTACCTCTTGAGGAGTCTTAGGACACTGTTCCTTAGACAAAACAATTCCATGCTTGAAAGGTAATAAACCCTTCTTGGAATTGTGCATCAAATATCTGACAAGCATATTGTCAACATACGATGCCTGAGACAAGGCCAACCTTTTGCTCTTACAATCTCTTATGATCTGGATCCCTAGAACAAATTGCGCCTCTCCCAAATCTTTCATGTGGAATTGGGCAGCTAGCCTTTTCTTAACGTCAGTCAGAAAACTTACATCATTCCCAATGAGTAGGATATCATCCACATACAACACGAGGAAAATTACTGAGCTGTTGATGATTTTCTTGTAAACACAAGGCTCATCAACATTCTGATCAAAGTCATAAGATTTGATTGCAATATCAAATCTTATATTTCAAGATCTAGATGCTTGTTTCAGCTATAAATGGACCGATTAAGCTTACAAACCTTTTGCTCTTGATCTTGTTCAATGAATCATTTTGGTTGAACCATGTAGATGGTCTCCTCAAGATTATCACTCATAAAGACAGTTTTGACGTCCATTTTCCATATCTCATAGTCATAAGCCTATAGACCCTACTTTCGCTTCATGCAAATAATTATAAGAAATAAGAAGAAAATAGGCTTAATTTTCAAATATCAAAAAACCATAAATGAAATAGTTACCTAATAGTGGCCTAATTATTTATTTTTGACAAATTTAAAGATTTAACCTAATTTACAGTCAATATTCACAAATATCCTAATCTTGAGATATATTTCATAACTAGATTTTATCCTATTTTAGGACAAATTTAACCTCATGGAAAAATATATCTCTTATTAATTTTGGATATTATTTATCATTAAATACCAAAAAAAAAAGCTTGGACCGTATTTAACTGGACACAATTTTTTCTTCTACTTTTTTTGGAGTAATCATTAATACCGTTATATATTATAATTAATGTGTTTGATTTTATTTAATGATTGTTTTTTTATTTGTTAATTAATATGGGATATATCGCATAAAGTAGTAATTTTTTAGGGGTAAGTCTCTCGTGCGTGATTTGGAGGTTCATTTACTTTTCTTCCGACTGATTTTTTTTTCAGGGAATTGGCTCTAGTCCTATTTATCATGGTTGCCTTTGGCCATCTAATTATTTCAGGTCACTTCTCAAAATTCAGGTATTCAATATCGATCCGATGGATATGTTGTTGGTTGTCACTTTAATTTTCAAATTCGTGTTTTAGTATCAATCATTTACGTTCGTATGTCGATAGTTGTAGCATTACATATTTCATAGATAATAAGATATATTGTCTGGTATATATCTACATTGTATTTTGTATTTGATTCTATGCTTTATTCAACAGTTTGCTTTAGTATTACATTGTTCAAGTTCAGACAGTTTCGAAAGTCTTTAGTTTTCATAATATATGAAATATAATAGGACATATTGTCAGCTACAAAAGTCCCTAGTTCTCATAATATATGAAATATAATAGGACATATTGTCAGCTAATATCTTCAACTGGTATGTCCATTCATGCAGTTAACAAACATATATTTAGTATATAACTAAGTATATTATTCTGGATTGTATTGCATTTCATTATATACCTTCTACTAATATAAGGTCTTCCCATATTAACAACGTACCACTAAAATTTAGATAAGAGAATTTTTAATGAAATATTGATGCTTGAGTTCCAGGGTTTAACTGTTTTACATGTTTCCTTATACGTGAGTGTACTTGTTTTAAATCATGATGTTTAGAGGAAATTGATGTTTTAACAATGCTCAATAAGTATGTTTTAAAGTAGTCACTCACTCGACTAGTAGCTCACTCTTTTCAATGTTTTCTTTTTTTTTTCTAGGTAGCGGTCAACATCCCAAAGGATAGTTATTCTACAGGTCTGCCACTCAGTATTCAAGGGTTGAAGTGAAGTTAACTTAGATTGTTAACGGTTTTCCTTCATGTACATATTAGGGACCTAGGCTAGTTTTCAGATGGGAACACAGTCTATAGTTGATCATGTTATGGTTTATATGTATGAGTTTGGCATCTATTTGTTGGGTTATATATCCTAAAACTCGCAATTTGTAAACTTTAAACATATTTCTATTTACAATAAAGATTTTATTGAGACTGTTTCAATAAAGTTATTGAACATATAAATTGCATTTATAGATTCCTAAATCCAATAAACTAACGAACACATGGCTATAACATGAATACTTAAACTTTATGTAGAGACATAAAAGAGGATCGAGTTTAAATATATAGCCAAAATGGTTTATAAGTATATGGATAGAGTTGGATACCTTATCCTGGAACACTATGGATTCAACTTGCTTTGTATATTGATACAAACGATGTGATCCCAAAGTTGTTCATGTGGAGACATGCGAGTGGGAGCATCCTATGCAAAAGATATTTACATAAGACCTGACCATGAAATAGTTACTTTTATTTATAATGACCGTTTATTGTCAAAATTGACTATTTCAATTCGATGACCTAAGGTAATTCGATCTCAATCCCGAACTAACTATGAAGTCTTGTTTATTTGGGATTATCCTTTAATTTGCATGAGTGAGAGTGACTCAATATCGCCGCTCAATAAACCTCCCATTTTAGGGGTAAGACTGTATAGATAGTTGAGGATATAGTTCTACAAGACGGAATTCACTCCTACCCATTTTAGAGTTAGCAGATAGGTCGTTCCCTTAAGTATTGATATTTAGTCTTGAACAAAGGGGCCCCACCCTCTTTATGGCTGAGAGAGACTTGGTTTATTGGTAGGACCATAAACCAATTGTTCATTAGGGGATTGGTGGAGACTTAAGGAGCAAGATGTATTACAGGGGTAAAATGATAATTTTGACATAGTTGTAAATACGAACAACCTGTGAAGGATCGACTTACTAATTATGGTTAAAACAAGTGGATAGAAATATATCTTATAGTGAGATAGAAATATATCTTATATTGAGAAGAGTGCAACTACTAAGCTATAATGATGTGTCTCGGTAGTTAATGAATATTGATTAATTCAATTTAAAGAGTTTAGCCAATTAATCTCAAATCATTAGAGCTCATGATATGTAGGTCCATTAGGTCCCTCTAGTAGTTCTTTCTTCAACATTGTCTTCCTATTAGGGGACTTGTTAATATCGTTCTATGAAATCTAAAAATGGAGAGTTACTAAGTATTAGTAAGTTCTTGACTGAAAACGGCAACTAAATAACTAATGGAATAAAGAGTTATTATGAAATTAGTTTTTAGTCAAGAATGTCTTGCTTCAATGAAGAAATATTTGACTGCCCCTCGGTAGCATCTATTCTAACTCTTTAAAGTATCATTGCAAATAAATAATGAAATCTAGGTACATTATTACTTTTGCTAAAATAAATTTGGATTTAGATGCAGTTTTC
Source organism: Benincasa hispida (assembly GCF_009727055.1). Taxonomy (NCBI): domain Eukaryota; kingdom Viridiplantae; phylum Streptophyta; class Magnoliopsida; order Cucurbitales; family Cucurbitaceae; genus Benincasa; species Benincasa hispida. Next base: position 16,404,918 of record NC_052354.1, read on the forward strand.
TAATAGAATATCATTTATGTTTCAGCATGTCGAATTCAATTGTCCAACTTTTAGCTTCCGATAAATTTAACGGCGAAGATTATTCAAACTGGAAATCAAACATCAATACGATACTAATTGTGGATGATTTGAGGTTCGTTTTAACGGAGGAATGTCTTCCCGTTCCCAGCTCAACTGCAAACTGAAATGTTCGGGATGTATATGACAGATGGGTTAGGGCAAATGAAAAAGCCTGAGCCTATATCTTAGCTAGCATATCTAATGTGTTAACTTAGAAGCATGAGGGCCTGGTCACCACTAAGGAGATTATAGAGTCGTTACAGGTGATATTTGGGCAATCGTCCTCCTCCTTGTGACATGGCGCTATCAAATACATTTATAATTCTCAAATGAAGGAAGAGACCTCTGTTAGAAAACATGTCCTAGACATGATGGTCCACTACAATGTTGCGGAAGCAAATGGTGTTGTCATAGACGAAAATAGCCAAGTCAGTTTCATCTTGGAATCTCTTCTGAAGAGTTTCCTAGAATTTCGTACAAATATTATGATGAAATTAAATAGAATATAATATGGCTACTCTTTTGAATAAGCTTCAGACTTACCAATGCCTGATGGAAAATAAGAATTAGGATGGGGAAGCAAATGTTGTAACCCAATGAAATTTCCAGAAGGGATCGACATCTGAGACAAAACCTTCTGATAAGAAGTTTGGACCTTCTAAGAATAAGAGTATCCAAATGAAGAAGAAGGAAAAAGGAAAAAGAACACTCTTGCAAAGAAAAGCAAGATGAAGGTTGCAAAAGGAAAATGCTTCTATTGTAATGAGGATGGGCATTGGAAAAGAAATTGCCCTAAATATCTTGCTGAAAAGAAGGCTGAAAAGGCAAACCAAGGTAAATTTGATGTACTTGTAATTGAAACATGTTTAGTGGAAAGTTCTCATTTGACCTAGATACTAGATTCAGATGCCACTAACCATATTTGCATTTTCATTTAAGAAACTAGTTCCTAGAGACAGCTGACAGAGAACTAGATGACTTTCAATGTGGGAATAGGTGAAGTTATTTCAGCTCATGCAGTGGGACATCTAAAGTTATTTTTTTGGAGATGCTTACATTTTATTGTAAAATATATACTATGTGTCAGACATGAAAAGGAATTTGATTTCAATCTCTTGTTTATTAGAACATATGTATAAAGTTACTTTGATATCAATGAAATGTTCATTAGTTCAAGAGGTGTTCAAATATGTTATGCTAAACTTGAAAATAACTTATATTTGTTAAAACCAACTGAGGCAAAAGCTATTTTAAATATAGAGATGTTTGAAACAGCAGAAACTCAACATAAGAAATGAAAATTTTCTTCTGACGCTTATATTTGGCACATAAAACTTGGACACATAAATCTCAATAGGATTGAGAGATTAGTAAAGAATGAACTTCTAAATCAATTAAAAGAAAATTCTCTACCTCTATGTGAATCATGTCTTGAGGGTAAAATGACTAAGAGATCTTTGGAAAAGGTCTAAGTGCTAAAGAACCTCTAGAGCTTATACATTCAGATCTCGTGGTTCGATGAATGTTAGAGCTCGAGGAAGATTTGAATATTTCATCAGTTTTATTGATGACTATTCCAGATATGATTATGTTTACCTGATGCATCATAAGTCCGGAACTTTTGAAAAATTCAAAGTGTACAAGGCAAAGGTTGAGAACTTATTAGGTAAAAAAAATTAAAATACTTCAATCAAATCGAGGTGGTGAGTATATAGGTTTAGAATTTCATAACTATTTGATAGTGAAAGATCCCAAATTGAAGGGAACCTTGAGCGGAAGTGGATCGTCTCAAACACCATTCTTTAAAGAAATTAATTTTTACAGAAAAGAAAAAACAAGATATGCATTTACATAAATTATAGCTTGCTAAGTTAAATGAAAACTTAGGGTTTAAAAAACCCTTATCTTTGAAGACTTTCTTCAAGTATCCCTCGATCAAGTTTTAAACACTACCACGATGGCTTCCTCGGTATTCTCAAGCAGAGAACCCAAGAGTGGTGGGCTATAGCTATTTTGGAATGAGGGAATTTTGTAGTAGAGAGCACACCTTCTATCTTTCTCACGAAGAAAGACACTCTCTCCCACCCACACACGTGGGTAGAGAAAAGAGAGGAGAGAGTTGTAAACACCCCCCCCCCAATTTAAAANATAAAAATAACAATTTATATATATGATAATTAATTTATCATATAATATATATTTAATTATATGTTATATCAAATATAACATATAATCTATAATTATAATATTGTATCATATACAATATAACTTATAGTTTCTTTTCTCTCTCATATGACATTTAATATAAATCACATTGATATTAAATTTAACAATTATGAATCCAATTCATATTAATAATATTTAAATCATATTCAAATATTTATTTCCTCTCACTAAAGCTATAATGTATCAAATACATTATAATGATTATATCACATATAATTAAAATAACTTAATTGTATCATATATAATTAAATCCCTTAATTAATTTGAACACTTCAAATTAATCCAAAAACTAATTCTGACTTAATTCTATTGAGCTACCAAGGGGACCTCGTTGACCTGTAGCTTGAAGCTCCAACGGTACATGATTAATTAATCAAACTCTTGGACCTCATAGACCTGTAGTTTGAAGCTCCAACGGTACATGAATAATTAATCAAACTCTTTAATTAAATAATTCATCATTAGTTAACTGTCGAGTACTCCACCAAAGAATGACAGCTACACTCTTCACACTACAGATATATTTTTGTGTCCATTGGATATAACCAATCAACAGTACGATGACCCTTCATAAATTGCTCGTAAGTACAACTGGGCCAAAATTACCATTTTTCCTCTGTAGTTACATCTAATTCCTTAAGTACCACCGATCCTTCTAATGAACAATAGATCATAGTTCAACTATGACTAAACCTCTCTCGGGCCAAGAGAGGGTGTGGCGCCACATTGTTCGAGCCTCGAAATCAGCCCTTAAGGGAGCAATTTATATACTTACCCCGACCTTGGGGAAGGAGTGAATTCCTTCTTGTGTAACTGTGTTCCCAGCTTCCCAATCAAATGAATCTCCAAAATGGTAGGCTTATTAAGTCGGTGATCTGTCCACTCTCACCCATACAAATCAAAGCACCGTCCTTATAGGCAGGAGTTCACAACTCACTCAGGATTTAGGTCGTGTTATCTATGGTCATCCTAGTGAAATGTAAGTCTCTATTATGAACGACATTATATAATGAGACTAAATATTTCGTGGTCCGGTCTTAAACAAACTCCTTTGTATAGAATATCTTCGCTTACATATCTATACATGAATGATCAGGATCAGATCATTTATAGCACTTTACAACAGTTGTAACACCTACAAAGTGGGCCATACTCGTAGTGTCACCAGGATAAGGTACACAGTCTTATCCATCTACTATAGACCATTTAGGTTACCACTTAAATATAATCCACCCGTATGTCTCTACATACATGTTTAAGCTACAAGATAACCTTGGATGTTAGTTTATTGGTTTGTGGTTAATGCAACAAAATGTGGAATAAAATATCATATATTTTATTAAATAAACAATGAGTTTGTTCAAAACATTTACAAACTTAGGACCCTACGATATTTAGGGCATCAACCCCAACAGATAGAACATGGAATTCAATCCCAACTTATTGCACTTGATACACCACAACAAAATGGTGTACCAGAAAGGAGAAATAGAACCTTGTTAGACATGGTTTGTTCGATAATGAGTTACGCCCTATTACCTCAGTCTTTTTGGGGATAAGCAGTACAAATTGCAGTATATATTTTGAACATGGTTCCCTCAAAATGTGTTAAAAAAATGTCATATGAATTATGGAAAGGGCCTAAAGGTAGTTTACATCACTTCAAGATTTGGAGATGGCCAACACATGTGTTGGTGCAAAATCTGAAGAAATTGGAACGACATTCTGAAGTATGCCTATTTGTAGGATACCCCAAAGAAACAAAAGGTGGTCTATTTTATGATCCTCAAGATGATAAAGTGCTTAAAAAATGCTACATTCTTAGAGGAAGACCATATAAGAAATCATCAACCTCGCAGTAGACTAGTATTAAATGAGATGTCCAGAGAAACTACAAATTGATCAACAAAATTTGTTGATCAGGCTGGTCCTTCAACAAGAGTTATTGATGAAACGGGTCCGTCACATCTTTCTCAAGAATTGAGAATGCCTTGACGTAGTGTGAGGGTTATTCAACGGCCTAACCAGTACATGGGTTTAACAGAAAATCAGGTCGTCATACTTGATGATGACTTAAAAGATCCATTAACCTTTGAAAAGGCTAAGTAGGATATTTTTATTGACTAGTGGATAAAAGCCATGAACCTTGAAATGAAGTCTATATACTTCAATTCAATCTAGGAACTTATAAATCAACCAGACGAGGTAAAACCTATTGGTTGTAAGTGGATCTACAAGAGAAAATGAGACCAAGCTGGTAAGGTACATACCTACAAATCTAAACTCGTGGCAAAAGGATTTACCCAAAGAGAGGGGGTAGATTATGAAGAAACCTTCTCTCCTGTTGCCATGATCAAGTCTATTAGAATACTTTTATCCATTGTTGCCTTTTATGATTATGAAATATGGCAAATGGATGTCAAGATAGCCTTTCTGAGTGGCTATCTTGATGAAAGTATCTACATGTCTCAACCAGAAGGGTTCATTGAACAGGGTCAAGAGCAAAAGGTTTGCAAGCTTAAAAGATCCATTTATGGGTTAAAACAAGCATCTCGATTCTGGAATATAAGATTTGACACTACGATTAAATCTTATGGCTTGGAACAGAATGTTGACGAACCTTGTGTTTACAAAAAAATTGTCAGCAAAATTGTAGCTTTTCTGGTACTATATGTTGATGATATTTTACTCATTGGAAATGAGGTAGGATTCCTGGCTAATGTCAAAAGATGGCTAGCATCGCAATTTCAAATGAAAGATTTAGGAGATGCATAGTATGTTCTTGGAATCCAAATAGTTCAGAATCGCAAGAAAAAAATGCTAGCATTATCTCAAGCATCTTATATAGACAAGATGTTGTCTAGATATAAAGTGAAAAATTCCAAAAGAGGTTTATTACCTTTTAGACATGGAACTCATTTGTCTAAGGATTAGTGTCCTAAGAAACCTCAAGATGTTGAGGACATAAAAAGAATTCCATATGCTTCAGCAGTCGTGAGTTTCATGTATGCTATGTTATGTACATGACCAGACATATGCTTTGTGTTTGGCATAGTCCGCAAATTTTAGTCCAATTCTGAATATAGTCATTGAACTATTGTTAAGAATATCCTCAAGTATCTTTGGGGAACAAGGGACTATATGCTCGTGTATGGCTCTATGGATTTGATTCTTAGCGGCTACACTGATTCTAATTTTTAGACCGATGTAGATTCTAGGAAATCTACGTCAAGATTAGTGTTCACTCTGAATGGAAGATCTATAGTTTGGAGGAGTGATAGCTTGTAGAAATATAAGCTATTGTAGCCTTTTACTTAGAATTATGAGGGCTAATAAGCAGAATATGCGTTAATAATACCAAGAATTCATGTGGAAAAGTGAGCTTGCGTCGACCAGTACCAAAAATCCTCACTAACCCTATATCATGCATTATTCCACATCAAAGTGTCTATTTTTGTAGATATTATAGGAATTGATCGCATGCATCGATCCCAGACCGCTGCAAGGTTGACCTCATGAGTTGATCGTCATAAAGATTAGTTCACCGCATAGAATGTTGCGTCCACAGAGTGATAGTCATGATAGAAAACTGCTTGCAAGGTAGATGGATTGCGTTGACACTTCAGGAGAAATAAGCTCGAACGCATACTTTGAGAGTATCAACAAGATAAGGTGATGTTGACATTACCCATCTTGTGACAAAGGTAGCAGTGAGTCAGAACGCAATCATCAATGTTGTCGGTGTTTGAACTCTATAAATAGCGCCTTGGAGCTTCACTTCAAAACATCCNCTCTATAAATAGCGCCTTGGAGCTTCACTTCAAAACATCCGAGCTTCTGCCTTAGGACAGATCCTTGTGATCATAGATGAGAGCATGAGCAGACACTCTTTGAGGATTCTCCACCTCCACAACCCCTTACGAGTGACGACCGGAGTTTCACTGGAGATATAGCTCGAGAGAGACTTCTCCACCATGCATCCATGGTGCCACCAGCAGCCTTGACGCATTTCAGATGAAAAGTAAGAGATTGCTTGCATCTAGCCTGCCACCTCTCCTCTTATCTCTGTATTGTATTACATTTTGGCTTAAGACATTAATACATTTTGTAATCAATGCATCTCTTAGTTCTTTCAACTCCATCTTCTTCTTCTTTATCCTCATTTACATTCATCACTTAGTTATCAAAGGTAGTCGCATACTCAGTCATGTTGCCTAGAGATAGGACGCATGTAGCAACCCAACGAAAGGTGTGCGTTGCGAGAGTATAGTGAGTTAATCTTCTTCGCTTGGTGTGAGGTGGTAGCAACACTTGTCTATAAGCCATCACAATGCTTGTTTATGATTAGCCGCAACTAATTGCCTGAGAAGGTAAGAAGTGGAACACACTAAAGCAAAGTAAGCTTTGTTCCTAGAGATAAGCACGATCTTATGCTCGATGCAACCATGCATTATAGAGATATAAGCATGCGGCTGGCCACCAAGAGGTGTGCGATGCGTTAGTGTGGCGTGCTGGAATTACTCGAGCGACCTAACATAATGAACATTATTATGCGTTAACAGTTGTTGCATCTCTACCAATTCTCATAGTTAAACTTCCATTGCTCAATCTTCTTACTTTTATTCACCGCCTCAAACGCATTGCTTCACAAACATTATTGAGTTACAAGTCCCTGTTTTCGACCTCGGATCATCCCGAGAAACTTACGTTCTCGTTATATTTGGCGAGAGAGCAAAAAAAATTGTGACAGGAACGCATGGTCATCGCATACGTGCTTAAACACATATTGTATATTTTTTAATCCAACGCATGACCATCGACGCATGGAGATCAACGCATAGCATAAGACGCATATTTTTCCTCTCTTCTTTCCTGATCGCAACAAGGAGCATAAAGAAAAGTTGTATTGCTGACTCCACCATGGAAGAAGAATATGTAGCTGCATGTGAAGCAGCCAGAGAAGCAGTATGACTTATGAAGTTCTTAACCAATTTGGAAGTGGTTCCAAATATGCATCTGCCAACACCCTCTATTGTGATAACAGTGGAGTAGTTTCCAACTCAAAAGAACCAAGACGCCATAAGCGTAGAAAGCACATTGAGTGCAAGTACCATCTTATCCAGGAGATAATACACTGAGGAGACGTGATCATCACGTAGATAGCCTCTAAAGACAATTTAGCTTATCCGTTTACAAAGGCCCTCACAACTAAAGTGTTCAAGGGTCACCTAGTCGAACTAGGACTACGAGCTTCATAAATCTAGGACAAGTGGGAGAATTCATGGGTATATAGATGTCCTAGTTTATTGTATTTATTCTGTCATACTCAACATTGTATATTTATAGATATTTAAACCCACTAGAGTTTTAGTCCAAGTGGGAGTTTGTTGGGTTATATGTCCTAAAACTCGCAGTTTATAAATTTTAAACATATTTCTATTTACAATAAATATGTTATTGAGATTATTTCAATAAAGTTGTTATTGAACATATAAATTGCATTTATAGATTCCTAAATTCAATAAACTAAGGAACCCATGACTATAACATGAATACTTAAACTTTATGTAGAGACATAAAAGAGTATCAAGTTTAAGTATATAGCCAAAACGGTCTATAAGTATATGGATAGGGTTGGGTACTTTATCCTGGGGACACTATGGATGTGGCTCGCATTGTATATTGATACAAACGATGATCCCAAAGTCGTTCATGTGGAGACATGTGAGTGAGGGCATCCTCTGCAAAAGATGTTTGCATAAGACTGAACCACGAAATTGTCACTTTTTTTTATAACAACCGTTTACTGTTATAACTGACTATTTCAATTCGATGACCTAAGGTAACTCAATCTCAATCCCGAGCTAACTATGAACATCTGTTTATTCGGGATTATCCTTTAATCTGCATGGCTGAGAGTGGCTCAACATCGTCGCTCAATAAGCCGTCCATTTTAGGGGTTGGACCGGATAGATAGTTGGGGACATAGTCCCCTAAGACGAAATTCACTCCTCTCCATTTCAGGATTAGTAGATAGGTTATTCCCTTAAGTACTGACACCTAGTCTTGGATAAAGGAGCCCCGCCCTCTCTATGACTGAGAGGGACTTGGTTTGTTTGTAGAACCATAAACCAATTGTTCATTAGAGGATTAGTGGAGACTTAAAGAGCAAGTTGTATTACAGGGGTAAAATGGTAATTTTGATCTAGCTGTACATACGAACAACTTGTGAAGGACTTACTGATTATGATTAAAACAAGTGGATAGAAATATATCTACAGTGAGCAAAGTGCAACTATTGAGCTATAGTGGAGTGTTTCGATAGTTAACAAATATTGATTAATTCAGTTTAAAGAGTTTAACCAATTAATCTCAAATCATTGGAGCCTATGATCTGTAATCCATTAGGTCCCTCTACTAGCTTATAAAAGGATTAAACCTTAGACTAGCGTGTTGAGAGAATTTGAAATGTTCAAATTCGGTTTAGGGTTTGGATTATTTTATCGAATTAATGAATTAAACAATTTTGTCGAGATAAAAATATTTAAATATGATTTAAATATTAAATACATGAATAATGATTCATGTTTGAATTAGGTGTTTTATTTAATATTAAATTAATTAATTAATTAAATTGTTTAATTATTTATTTATTTATTTATTTGAAATTTGAATTTATGAAATTCAAAATATAAAATTAATTTAATTTGATTAAATTAAATTAATTATAATAAATAAATAAACTTTCATTTATATTTATTTATGGAATTATATGAAATTTTATTTAATATAAATGAACTTAGTGGGAAAAGTTGAATTTTCCCACTAATTCTTACACCTAATCCACTTCAATAGTGGGATTTTGAGTGTCAATCCCACATTATAAGATTTTGCATGATCATCTTGAATAAATACTTGATTTATCTCAAAGAATTAGGACATGCAATCTGAATTTTTCTTGAAGGAAATTTTTCTGTCAAAAACTCCCTCAAACTCTCCAAAGTTCATCCTAAAATCTCTCTCAATTTGGATCCCAGAATCTAAGGCCTAAGATTAGTAGAGAAGACTCTTGTGGTAGTCTACTTTAGAGATTGAAGAAGAAATTCAATGAGATTTGGAGCAATCAAGTGAATTCATCAAAGGTTATATCCTTGAAACCCTATTACTGATATTTTCATAAACATGCATGCTAATCCACTAAAATTGATGTAGTTAGAGTGCTTAGGATCCTAATAGCTTTCGTGTGTTGAATGTCAACTCCATCACTGTTTAATATACTTGGGTTAGTTTGTTTGAGATATTAAATATTATAACTATTTTTCAGGTGTTTAGGTTTCTGTTGTGAAGGTAAAGGGATGAGGTTTGATAGTTGGTGTCATAGGAAGTTGGCATCAATTGTCTTCACATCTTCTCCTAGGATAGAAAGGGTTTATGGGAAAGAGTATGACAAGTTGGTATCAGAGCATAAGCTTTTGGGAATAAACTCATGCATTAGTTTAGGATATCTAAGTAATGTAATGTGTCCCTAATATTTAAGTATTATCTTAGGAAGGATGCCGAGAAGAAGTGGCAGACTGAGCAAGCAAACAGTGGATGAGGATCGTGACCATACCAAGAATCTAGTAGTACAGAAGGTTACGTTTGAGGGTGAGTCTAGTGCCCCTCAAGATAGGACTAAAGCTTATGTGGAGGACAGGGTGTTTGATTGGATCACTCAGAGGCTAGTAGTTAGTGTGGGGTCCATACAGACGGATCCAAAAAAGAAATATGGCATTAAAAGATTCAAGGCTCTGGGTGCTACGATGTTTGAGGGTGCAACAGACCCAGGAAATGCTGAGCCCTAGCTTAACTTGATTGAGAAATGTTTTAATGTGATGAGATGTCCTGACAACTAGAAGGTCGATTTAGCTGTGTTTTTACTTTAGAAAGAAGCTGAGAAATGGTGGAAAGTCCTGGATTCTAAATGAAGCAGATCTGAAGCTATGACTTGGGATGAGTTCAAAAAAGCTTTTGAGGAAAAGTATTGCCCTAGTTCATTCAGAGAGGCGAAGAGAGATGAGTTTTTGAAGCTGGTTCAAGGATCAATGAAGGTCGCTGAGTACGAGCTGAGAATTACTGAATTATCTCAGTATGCCCTTCCGCGGGTAACTAGACAGACATCTCGTAGTAAGTTGAGACAACTATTAGAGTTGAGAGGAGTTTGGCTAATGAGGAGCAATTATAGAGAGGAAAAGAGGAGCAGCGAAGATTTACTTCTAGAAAATCTGAAAGTAAGAGTTCCAAGCACCGGTTTGGTGGGTAGTCGACCACGAGAGATTAGGGACCTGGGAGTCAGCAAAGCTTGAGCAGGAAGAGATCGAGGCAGCTAGTTTTTTTAGTTGGTGGATCCAGGTCAGGACGTGTTGGCGAGTCTGTGGCTTGTACGATCAGGAAACGCCCATGTAAGAAGTGTTCATGGGGTGGGTTGGATTGGGTTGAAATACTTTTTAGACCCAACCCAATTGTTTGGGTTGCAAATTTCTTCCACCCAAATAACTCTTATTCAAAAAATGAACCCAACCCAACCCTGAAATATTTGGGTTGGGTTGATTCGGGTTAATCGGGTCATTTATTTAAAATTTTGTTCTAAAAAGAAGCAAAACATAAATATGTAAAAGTCTAATATAATTATTTTCATATATTGAATTAAGATTAACAACTCAATTTCAATTTGTATGGTGAAAATTTTCTCTCTAAAGTGCAAAGAAACTACTTTTAAGAGTTGTCGAAGAATAAATTATTAAAAAATATTGAAACTAAATAAAATTAAAATCAATATATGTATAAATAATTGTGTTACAAGTAACAAAAAATATATATTTTAAAGTTAATAATAAATTCGGGTTGGTTGAGGTTATATTAGGTGAACCCATGAACCAACTCATCCCATAAAATTTTCATTTATTTGATCCCAACCCAACTCAAATAAGTTAATAACCCAACCCAAACCGCATGGGTTGGGTTGGGTTGATCGGTTTTTTGGGTCATCGGGTTTTTTGAACACCCCTACCCCCATGTTTGAGTTGTGGTAAAAAAACACTTGGACACATGTTACAGTGGAAGGAATGTTTGTTACCAGTGTGGTCAGATAGGTCATTTTAAGAGGGAATGTCCTCAATTAGTATGAGAGACCCAGGCTGAGCAGAGGATGACTTCTCAGACATTAGATCAGCCCAGAGCAGTTGAGGCTAGAAGTGAGGGTCCCAGTGGAGTGAAACAAAAGGGGGTAGTAGGGTGACCTACATAGAAAGGTAGAGTTTACATTATGATCCATCAGGAGGCCGAGGAGTCGCCAGATGTTGTGACCGATATGGTAACTCTTACTAGTCAATCTGCTTATATATTGTTAGATTCTAGTGCTACCCATTGATTTGTATCTAGTATGTTCGCATTGCATATTGATAGGATGCTAAAGCACATGTCTGTAGAGTTGTTTATTTCTACTTCTATTAGTGAAAGAATTTTATAGAGATTGTGAAGTAGTAATTGGGGGACAAAACATGTTGATTGATCTGATTCCTTTAGAGTTTCTTGAGTTTGATGTTATTTTAGGCATGGATTTTCTAAGTAAATGTTATGCCTCTGTTAGTTGCTACAAGAAAGAGGTAGTATTTAGAAGACTTGGGGAGGTGGAGATAGTTTTCATTGGAAACATAAGAGTTCTTCCTAATAGCCTGATTTCAGCAGTCAAGGCTAGAAAGCTGATGAGTAAAGGTTGTACGACCTATTTGGCTCATATTACTGTTTCTAGGACAAGAGGCTGAAACCTTAAGATGTTCCAATGGTTCAGGAGTTTATTGATGTATTTCCTTTGGAGTTGTCAAGCCTACCACCTGACAGAGAGGTTAAGTTTACGATTGATTTGATACCAGGTACAACTTCTTTTTCCCATGCGTCGTATAGAATGGCACCAGTTGAGTTAAAAGAGTTGAAGGTGTAGTTACAGGAATTGGTAGACAAGGGCTATGTTAAGCCCAGCGTGTCACCTTGGGGAGTACCAGTTCTGTTTGTAAAGAAGAAGGATGACACTCTCAGGGTTATACATCAACTATAGGTAGTTGAATAAGGTAACGATATGAAATACGTACTCGTTACTCCGTATTGATGACCTCTTTGATCAACTGAAGGGAGCAACGGTGTTCTCTAAGATAGAGTTGAGATCAGGTTATCACCAATTGAAGGTGAGAGAAGTGGATGTTTCTAAAACTGCCTTCAGAACCAAATATGGGCACTATGAGTTCTTGGTCATATCGTTTAGCCTGATAACCGCTCCTGTAGTGTTTATGGATCTTATGAATAGGATATTTCATCCTTATTTATGTTGGGGTTGATGCCCTAAATCTCCTAGGGTCCTGTAGTTTGTAAACACCTGTATGAACAAACATTCTGTGATTTATAATATATGATATTTTATTCACATTTTCTATGAAATATTTGATATTTTAGTTGCATTAACCACAAACAAATAAACTAAGATCCATGATTATCGTTGTAACTTAAACATGTATGTGGAGACTAAAGGAACTCTAAAACTAGAGGACCTTTGAGCGGAAGCAGATCGTTCCAAACTCTATTGTGACAGAACTTAAACATTTACAAACATACAGAAACAATTATGCATTGATCAATAAATTACAACATGCTTCGAATCAATTACAAGGATCGAGTGACAATACCTTTGAAGAACTCTTTGTTCACATATTTCATTCGATCGTTCAGCAACATAACAAACAAGAACTCGAACGCAATGATCAAGAACTCGAACTCGATCTCTCTCAAGCATCAGCAACGAGTATAACTCGATCCTCGGTCAATCGAACACAACAACTAGATTACCTTGATATTCTCGGTGTGAGAATCCATAAGTTGTGGGCTCTGGATGATTTTGGATAGAGGGAAAGATTGGAGTAAAAGATCGAGTATGTGATCACACAATCATGTAGTAGATGAAGCCTATCGTATAGACTCGACACTCGATCATTTAGTAAACGAGTACTATCATATAGTAAACTCGACGCTCGATCGTTTGGCTCTGTAAAACTATCGTGTAGTAAAACTTCTTTTACTCGATTATGAATTATGTTAGACTTCTTTGATTGTCAATGATTTGAAAAACTATTTTTCTTTTTATCTCACAGTTACCATAAAACCGTGTATAACCACCCACTAAGGTCGATTATTTAGAAAAATAAATATTAATTATCATATAATTAATAAATTATAAATAAATACAATAACTAATTTATCATATTATATTTATAACCTATAGTTTTAATATTGCATCATAGGCAACATATAAACCATAGTTCTTTTCCTATTTTATGGCATTTAATATAAATCATATTTATGTCAATTCCTCCAATCAAATAATATATCAAATACATCATATCAATTATAGCATATATAATTTAATTAATTTAATTATATCATATATAATCAAATTCCCTCTTGTTAATTCGAAAAATTCAAACTAACCCAAAAACTGATTCTCAACCTGAATCCATTGAGCTACCAAGGGGACCTTATGGACCTGTAGCTTGAAGTTCCAACAGTACGTGAATAACTAACTAAACTCTTTAGTCACGATATCTACCATCCGTTAACTGCCAGGCACTCCACTAAAAACCGGCAGCTGCACTATTCGCTCTACAGATATATTTATGTGTCCATTGGATATAACCAATCAACAGTGCTATGACCCTTCAAAAATTGCTCGTAAGTACGTTGGACCAAATTATCATTTTGTCCCTATAATTATATCTAACTCCTTAAGTACCACTGATTCCTCTAATGAACAATAAGTCATAGTCCCACTATGATTGAGTCCTTTCTTCCCAAGAGAGGGTGTGGCCACTATGTTCAAGACCCGAAATCAGCTCTTAAAGGAGCAATTTATCTACTTACCCCAGCATCGGGGAAGGAGTGAAATCTGTCTTGTGAAGCTGAGTTCCCAGCTCCCCAATCAGACGAATCCCTAAAATGGTAGGCTTGTTGAGTTGACAATCTGGCCACTTTCACCCATACAAATCAAAGGATTGCTTTCATGAGCAAGAGTTCACAACTCATTCAGGATTCAGGTCATGTCACCTATGGTCATCCTAGTGAAATGTAAGTCTCTATTATCAAAGGTGTTATATAAAGAGACTAATCATTTCGTGGTCCGATCTTATACAAACTCTTTGTATAGGTGATGCGTTATTTTATGATGTGGAATTATGGATGAAATACGGTGATGGAATTGCGTTGGGCAATCAAGTTTTCTTAGTGGAATCCAAGTGTAAACCCTACTGAGTTTCCTGGTAAATCTAGGTTCGAACTCAGGGACTTGGAAAACAATATCCGATGGTAATTTTAAAGAAAATTTTGCGGTAACCAGTGTCTCAAATAGTTGTTTGGTTTTGTTGATTGGAGTAATGGAAAATAAACAAATGCGGTGGTTTTGAGAAAAGTTTGATTGTGTGATAAATGCACTGAGTATGCGGATGAATGGGTTGATAAGGTCTTTAGCTAGTGTTACTTGGGAATGCGTCAGACTATGTGATCATGCTACACCCATGCGCAACAAGTCATTTCCCAATGCAAATGCGGTGCTTCTAAGTCTAGGACGCATGTGTTGAATGCAAAAGTGCCATAGAGCTTATTCCTAAGTCTCTACTCTTTTCCTATGCGATGCTTCTAAGTCTAGGACGCATGTGTTGAATGCAAAAGTGTCCAAAGGCAAGGTGACCACATACAATCATATCCTATTTCTAGGATGCATGCGATGCGTTAATAGCAAATAGTGCTTATTCCTAAGCTTCTATCTCTTGATTATGCATTCTAATCTGACTCTCTCGAGCCTAGATTCTAACCTGACTTTCCCAAACCTAGATCCTTTCCTTAGACTACCCTCCCGAGTATCTCTAATGGACGAATGAAGCATACATAATACAAGATAATCACATAGAATGATGATTCCCAATTGTGCTAGCTACATGCTTCTCAAACCATTCAACAGATTTAGCTACTCATGCGTAAATAACAGAGAGTGAAAAGATATAGAGAAATAAATTCCATTTCGATAAATGAGTTTGAGTACAAAATAACAATGGAAGATCAAGGTAAAGAGCCTGGTAGCAATCCCTTGCTGACCGAGGCTTTTTACACTGGCAATCTCTATTCGGTTCAAAAGATATTCCTGCTTCCGTAGGAACTGGCCTTCTCTCTAATGTTGAAGCTTTCGGTGATCTCCCAAGCTTATCGGAACGATCTATCGACACAACCTCCTTCTCTCGCGTCCGCCTTAAAATAAAAGAAAAATCTAAGAACAAGGCTAAACTATCTAAGGAAAAATTCTCTAACTCTCAAAACTGCTGAACTCGTGAACCCCTTTTCTGAAGGATGCCTTCGATATTTATAGAACTTCTAGGGTGAAAGGTGACTTCTCTCTCATGATTGCACAGATGGGACAGATTTAATTATCTGATTGATGCGCCGAATATGTGTCACCGAAAAGCTGAATGTACTTGTTATCATTAGTTGTCAACTTAATTCGGATTCGACTGTCATCAGCTTTCTGTCCCATCGTGATTAATTATGCCTTTCACCCAAATGCGCCCACTATGTTGCGCCGACCATGTTGCGGAAATCCTTCTTGAGCAAATGTTTGCGAACACAATCATCGCAAAGCCTTGCGGTAATGCTGTGCTCGGCCAATGATTTCCTGTGATCGCTCTTTTCACCTTGCGTCAATGCATATTTTGCATAAAAATACAAAAATCAACTGTTTCTATGTGATGAATGCATGAAACCGCAATATTATGAATTTGATGCTTTTTGGATGCAATCTAACATGTTTTATCGCTCGCATGTCTCTACATGAATGATCAGGATCAGATCATTCGTAGCACTTTACAACACTTGTAACATCTACAAAACGGGTCGTATCCGTAGGGTCACCAGGATAAGGTACCCAACCTTATCCTTCTACAACAAACCATTTAGGCTATTAATTAAACAAGATCCACCTGTATGTCTCTAAAACTTATGTAAATTTAAATAAAATAACCTCGGATCTTAGTTTATTGGATTGAGTAAATGCTTATAAAATCACATTTATTTTATTAATAACAATATGTTTATTCAAAGTTTACAAACTACAAGATTACAAGGAGATTTAGGACACCATTCCCAACAAATACATACAAATGGATCGTGTTTTAAGTGATAACCTAAATAGTATGTAGTATAAGAATAAGGTTGGATACCTTATCCTGGTGACACTACGAGTATGGCCTGCTTTATAGGTGTTACAAATGTTGTAAACTGCTACAAATAATATGATCCTTATCATTCATGTATTAGACATGTGAGTGGGGATATTCTATACAAAGGAGTAATTCACTCCTTCCCGAAGCAGAGATTAGTAGATAAATTGCTTTAATTCTGAATGAGTTGTGAACTCTTACTTATGAGGGTGGTTAGATCGCCGACTCAACAAGCCTACCATTTTGGGGATTCGTCTGATTGTGGAGCTGGGAACTTAACTACACAAGATGGAATTCACTCATTCCCGAAGTAGAGGTTAGTAGATAAATTGCTCCCTTAAGGGCTGATTTCGGGTCTTGAACAATGTGGCGCACACTCTCTCTTTGCTAGAAAGCGGTTTAGTCATAGTGGGACTATGATCTATTGTTCATTAGAGGGATCAATGGTACTTAAGGTGTTAGATGTAACTACAGAGGCAAAACGATAATTTGGCCCAGCTGTACTTACGAGCGATTTGTGAAGGGTTATCGTACTGTTGATTGGTTATATCCAATGGACACAAAAATATATCTATAGTGCGAATAGTGCAGCTGTCTGTCTTTAGTAGAGTGCCCATCAGTTAACGGATGGTGGATAATGTGATTAAAGAGTTTAGAGTTATTCACGTATTAATGAAGCTTCAAGCTACAGGTCCATAAGTTCCCCTTGGTAGCTCAATGGATTCAAGTTGAGAATAAGTTTTTGGGTTAATTTAAAATGTTCAAATTAATAAGAGGGAATTTAATTATATATGATATAATTAAATTAATTTAGTTATATATGATATAATTGATATAATGTATTTGATACATTATTGTTTGATTGGAAGAACTAATATTTGAATATAATTCAAATATAATTTCTATGACTAAGATTCATAGTTATTAAATTTAATATAAATATGATTTATATTAAATGTCATAAATAAAGAAAAAGAACTATGGTTTATATATTGTATATGATGCAATAATAAAACTATAGGTTATAAGTATAATATGATAAGTTAGTTACCATATTTATTTATATTTATTAATTAGTTGATAATTAAAAGTCTTTTTCACAATAACCACCCTTAGTGGGTAATTGTACGGTTTTATGGTAAAGTGGAATAAAGATAAAAATTTGTTTTCTAATTATTCTACAAAAAACACACGACTGACGAGATTATCAATCGAGTGCCTACACGATCACTTTTAGAGACTATACAATAGTTTCAATATCTAAACGATCGAGTATCTAGTCTATGCAATAGACTTCATCTTCTACATGATGTTGTTCTCCTCCTTCACACTAAACCTTCCTTCAAACCAAAATAAACCAGAGCCCACCACTCCTGAATTCTCACACTGAGAATACCAAGGTAATCTTGTGGTAGTGTTCGATTAGTTCGAGGATCGAGTTACTGCTCGCTACTTGTTCAAGGAAGATCAAGTTGTTCGCTGTGTTTGTGTTGTTCTGTTGAACGATCGAGGGATTATACTTGAAGAAGGGTTCTTCAAAGGTACAGTCTATTATCCTTTGTATTTTATTCAAAGCATACTGTAATTTAGTTTATAGTGCATAATATGTTCTGTATGACTATAAATGCAGGCGTTCATTCACAATGGAGACTGGACAATCCGTTTCCACTCAAAGGTCCTCTATAATTAGAGTTCCTTCAACTTAAATCAATTTGTGATTGTTTTTATTAATGATATCTTGGTGTATTTCTTAGATGGGGAAAAGCATATGGTGTTGGGGTTAATGCCCTAAATCTCGTAGGGTCTTGTAGTTTGTAAACACTTGTATGAACAAACATTCTGTGATTTATAATATATGATATTTTATTCACATGATCTATTTGATATTTTAGTTGCATTAACCACAAACCAATAAACTAAGATCCATGGTTATTATTATATCTTAAACATGTATGTGCAGACATACAAGTGGATAATGCTTTAAGTGATAACCTAAATGGTATGTAGTATATGGATAAGGCTGGGTACCTTATCCTGATGACACTACGAGTATGGCCTGCTTTATAGGTGTTACAAATGTTGTAAAGTACTACAAATGATCTAATCCTGATTATTCATGTATTAGACATGCGAGCAAGGATATTCTATACAAAGGAGTTTGTATAAGATCGGGCCACTAAATGTTTAGTCTCGTTATATAACGTCATTCATAATTGAGACTTTTATTTCACTAGGATGACCATAGGTAAAATGACCTTAATCCTTTGTGAGTTGTCAACTTCTACCTATGAGGGCGATCCTTTAATTTGCATAGGTGAGAGTGGCCAGATTGCCGACTCAACAAGCCTACCATTTTGGGGATTCGTCTGATTGTGGAGCTGGGAACTCAGCTACACAAGATGGAATTCACTTCTTGTGAACTAGGCAGGAGTTCACAACTCACTCAAGATTAAGGTCATGTTACATATGGTCATCCTAGTGAAATGAAAGTCTCAATTATGAACGGCATTATATAACGAGACTAAAAATTTCGTGGTCCAGTCTTATACAAACTCCTTTGTATAGGATACCTTCACTCGTATGTCTCCACATGAATGACTAGGATCAGATCATTTGTAGCACTTTACAACATTTGTAACACCTACAAAGCGGGTCATATCCGTAGTGTCACTAGGATAAGGTATCCCTCCTTTATCCATATACTACAGACCATTTAGGTTATCACTTAAAGCACGATCCACTTATATGTCTCCATATATATGCTTAAGTTACAGCGATAACCATGGATCTTAGTTTATTGATTTGTGGTTAATGAAACTAAAATATCTCATATTTCATGGACTGAAGTGAATAAAATATCTCATACTATAAATCACAAAAGTTTGTTCATACAAGTGTTTACAAACTACAGAACCCTACGAGATTTAGTGCATCAACCCCAACAACAGTGTGGCAAGCACATTTAGTGGAAATACCATCTCATCCGAGAGATTGTGCATCGAAGGGATGTGATTGTCGCAAAGATAGCTTCAGAGTACAACGTTGTTGATTCGTTTAAGAAGGCCCTCACGGCTACATTGTTTGAGGGTTACCTATAGAGTATGGGTCTATGGGACAGACCACGGTCGGACTAGGGCAAGCGGGAGATCTTGTACTGGACATTTGTGCCCTAGTTTATTGTTTTGTGTACTTGTAATTTGATTATCTTGTACACCCCACTAGCTTTAGGACAAGTGGGAGATTTTTGGGATTGATGCCCTAAATCTCGTAGGGTTCTGTAGTTTGTAAACACTTGCATGAACAAACATTCTGTGATTTATAATATATGATATTTTAATCACATTGTCTATGAAATATTTGATATTTTAGTTGCATTAACCACAAACCAATAAACTAAGATCCATGGTTATTATTGTAACTTAAACATGTATATTATTACTATAAATGTATGAGTTCATTCACAATAGGATTTGGACGATCTACTTCCGCTCAATGGTTCTCTGTAAACAAAGTTCCTTCATATGGAACACTTGAGGATTGTCCTACATATACTACGAGAAAAGAAATTATATGCTAAGTTTAGCAAATGTGATTTTTGGTTGGATCAAGTGGCGTTCTTAGGCCACGTAGTATATGATATAGGGATCGGCATAGATCCTCAGAAAACATAAGCGATAGTAGAATGGGAGCGACCTGCCATGGTGTCAGAGGTACGTAGTTTTCTCGAGTTGGCAGGATATTCTAGGAAATTTGTGGAAGGCTTTTCGAAGATAGCCCTTCCATTAACCAGTTTAACCAGGAAGGATATTAGATTTGAATGGTCTACAAAATGTGTTCATAGTTTCTAGAAGCTGAAACGAAGATTGGTGTCCGCGCCGATTCTAACTCTTCCTATACCATAGAAAGAGTTTGAGATTTATTGTGACGCATCCAGACAGGGTTTAAGATGTGTACTAGTGCAAGAAGAAAGAGTGATAGCCTATGATTCTAAATAGTTAAAGAAGCATGAGTGTATTATCCTACTCATGATCTAGAGTTGCCAGTTATAGTGTTAGCCTTGAAGATATGGAGATACTATCTGTTTGGCGAGCGATGCCACATATTTACTTATCACAAGTGTTTGAAATACATTGTTTATTCAAAAGGAGTAAAACTTGAGACAAAGGAGATGGTTAGAGCTGATTAAAGATTATGATTGTATTATTGATTACCATTAAGGAAAGCAAATGTAGTAGCTGATACACTGAGCAGGAAGTCAAGATCTATAAAAGCTACTCTTTGTGCAGTTCGAGGGGTGTTGTTGCAGAAACTGAGGAATGTTGACGTTGCTTTGGCAGTTGGCCAAGCAAGAAGTTTGATAGCTCATTTTCAGGTTAGACCTACTATAGTAGATAATATTCTTCAAGAACAACCTGGAGATCCCAATCTCCGAAAGTTAGCGAAAGAGGTGAGTATGAACCTGAGGTCAGATTATAAGTTGAGAGTAGATGGAGCCTTACTTAAAGAATGGAGAGTATGTGTACCTAATGTTATGACATTGAAGAAAGCCATTCTAGAGGAAGCTCACAGTTTAGCCTACATCATGCATCCAGGCAGTACTAAAATGTATCGAACGTTAAGGAAATTTTATTGGTGGCCTGAAATGAAGTGAGAGATAGCAGAGTTCGTAGACAGATGCATAGTATATCAATAAGTTAAGCCTGAACGTTAGAGGTCTTCAGGGTTACTTAATCCACTTCCGGTGTCGGAGTGGAAGTGAGAGCATGTCACGATGGATTTCTTATTTGGCTTACCCAGAACACCAAGTGGCTATGATGGCAGTTGGGTGATTGGTGACAGGCTGACTAAGACAACTAAGTTTTTACCAATTAAAAGCACTTTTACCCTAGATAAGTTAGCTAACTTGTACATTGAAAAGATAGTGACCTACAATGGAGCTCCTATATCTATAGTATCTGATAGGGATCCTAGGTTTACTTCAAAGTTCTGGCCTAGTTTATAGAAGGCTATGAGTACAACATTACACTTTAGTACGAATTTTCATCCACAAACAGGTGGTTAGTCAGAATGCACAATTTAGACATTAGAAGACATGTTAAGGCATGTGTATTACAGTTTAAAGGCAGTTGGGATACACATTTACCATTTATAGAGTTTTCTTACAATAATAGTTATCATTCCAACATTGGAATGGCTCTGTATGAAGCTCTGTACGAAACATCGTGCAAAGCGCCAATTTGTTGGAATGAGGTGGGTGAAAAGAAGCTAGTGGGGCAAGAATTGGTGCAGTTGACCTCAGATAGTGTTAAGTTGATCAGAGAGAATTTGAAGGTAGATCGAGACAGACAGAAGAGCTATACAAATAAATGAACAAGGGAGTTAGAGTTCGATGTAGAGGATCGAGTATTCCTTATATTATCTCCTTGGAAAGGAATACTCAGATTTGGCAGAACAGGTAAGTTGAGCCTAAGGTACAGATTACAGATTACATGATGTCTTCCATGTATCAGTGTTAAGAAAGTATATACCAGATCCTTCCTATGTGTTATAGGCTCAACCAGTGTAGCTAAAAGAAGACTTATCTTATCAAGAAGAGTAGATTCAGATTCTTGAAAGGAAGGAGCTGTTAGGGTTGATGCTCTAAATATCGTGGGTTCGTTGTAATTGTAATGTACAAACAGTTTATTTATTTAATAAAATCTTAGGTACTTTATTTGACATTTAATTGCATTAACTCACAAACCCAATAAACTAACATCTGAGGTTATCTTCTGTAACTTAATCATGTATGTAGAGATATACAGGTGGATCATGTTTAAGTAATAACCTAAATGGTCTATAGTAGATGGATAAAGTTGGGTACCTTATCCTTGTGGCACTACGAATATGACCTGCTTTGTAGATATTATAATTGTTATAAAGTGTTATAAATGATCTCGTCCTGATCATTCTTGTAGAGACATGCGAGCGGAGGTGTTCTATACAAAAGAATTTGTATAAGACTAGACTACGAAATGAATAGTCTCATTATATAACACCGTTAATAATAAAGACTTACATTTCACCAGAATTACCATAAGTGACATGACCTGAATCTTGATTGAGTTATGAACTTCTGCCTATGAAGGTGGTTCTTTGATTTGTATGGGTGAGAGTGACCAGATTTTCGACTCAATAAGTCTGCCATTTTGGAGATTTGTTTGATTGGGGAGTTGAGAACACAGCTATACAAGACGGAATTCACTCCTTCCCTATTGTCGGGTGTAAGTAGATAAATTGCTCCCTTAAGAGCTGATTCCAGGGCTTGAAAAATGTGGCACCACACTCTCTTTTTACCTGAGAGAGATTTGGTCATAGTTGAATTATGACTTATTGTTCATTAGAGGGATTGGTGGTATTTAAGGAGTTGGATGTAACTACAGAGAAAAAACGATAATTTTGGCCTAATTGTACTTATGAGTAAGTTGTAAAGGGTCATCGCACTATTGACAGATTATATCCAATGGACACATAAAAATATATGTAGTGCAAAGAGTACAGATGTCGATCTTTAGTAGAGTGGCTGGCAGTTAATGGATCTTGAGTAATTTAATCAAAGAAGTTTAATTAATTATTCAAGTACCATTGGAACTTCAATCTACAAGTCTATAAGGTCTCCTCTGTAGCTCAACAGGGATTATTGAGAATTAATTTTGGGTTAATTTGAATTGTTCGAATTAATTGTGGGAATTAATTATATGTGATATCATTGATATAATATATTTGATACATCATAACGTAAAGTTTATTTTGAGAGGAATTAATTATTTTAATATGATTCAAATACTAATTGTATGGATAAGATTCATATAATTAAATTTAATATGAATTGGATTTATATTAAATGTCATACATTATTGAGAGAAATACAAACTATAGATTATGTTTATTTGATACAATATTAAAACTATAGGTTATATGTTATATTTGATATAGGATATAGTTTTATATATACTATATGATAAGGTGGTTATCATATAGATATATTAAAAAATTTGTTATTTATTAAATTATTTTGAAGGAAACTAAATTAACTTTTGAAATTTATTGAGGAGGGAGTTATAACTCCCTCCCCCTATTTTTCTCTCAGTTTTTTATCGTGGTGTAGGAGTAGTTTTGTTCTTCTTCATCTTCTTCACAGAAGAGTTACACAAATTGTATGTGTGTAATTTTATCTCTTTTTCCTTCCTCTCAATTCCTCTCTCTCTTTTCCCAAAATATAGCAGAGCCCACACACTCATGCTAATTCTCAACTCCTACAGAGAATACAGGAGGTTCTATTATGGTGGTGGCCATTTAGGTTGCTACATGTTTTTGGAGATCAAAGTGTTCGTGATCAGATCGAGGAGGAAATACATGAAGACTTTGGTTCTTCAAGGGTAAGTGATCCAGATCCTTTTCTCTCTGTTAATTCTTTAGCATGCTGTAAATTCTGTAAAATACATAATTGGTTTCTCTATATTTTTAATTTTGTGAAATTTTGAAATTGGAAACGATCCTGCTTCTGCAGTGGACCTCATGGTTCCTTCAATTGGTATCAGAGCGGCGTTCTTGGTCCTAATTTTATGTTTTTCCAAAATTAATTTATTTTATGGTGGGTAGCATTCCTTTTTTTTCATGTCGATGAATGGATGGATGTTTATTTAAGCAATTTTGGATGTTTTTGGAATTAGGCTTTAGATTTACTGCTTTCTCTACAAATTTGATTTGTAAGGGCCTGGTGTTTTAGGCATAATTTCTTGTTATCGAGTATGTAATTCATAGCCTTGAGTCGTTTGTGCTATTCTTGGTGATTTTTGGTGAAATCAAGGCCCAAATCGAAGAAGAAACGAAGGAATTCACGACTGTACAGTAGGTGAATGTACAGTAGCATTGCAACGCTATGGAGGGTGGACGAAAAAAAATTTCTTTAACATTGCAACCTCCGAGATGAGAGTTGTATGAGTGGTAACGTCCACGTACGGCTCTGTGAAAAGGGCGGTGAACAGAAATGGCCTTGTTGTACCTCACTCTCGTCTTCAATGGAGTCTGCGTCTTTTTTTTTTTTTTTTTTTTTGGGGGGGGGGGGGGGGGGGTATGCCAAATATGATCTTAATGAACTGCGAGGCTTTGCATCTGACATTCGTTGGGCTTCCCTCTTCGGGGTTCTGCATCTCAGTGTTTTTGTGCAATAAACCCCTTTGGCCGAAGACTAGTGGTAAGTTCAAGAAAAGAAGGAACAAGGAGTTTCCAATTCACAACCTGACATCCGACGATTTTTTTATTTGAGTGCAGACTTTCTTTTGTGCAAAAGGGAGTTAGAATGCGATTTAGTTCACAGGTTTGGCGGTATATCCCTATATAGATAGGCACTGTAGTCGGGCTTAAGCCAATTTCACGAAGGGTTTCAGCAATGATTAGGTACGAGCAAGTTCGTGCATGGTTCAGTTCGTGGTTCAGCTGGTTCACATTCGATTCGGTTGATTCAAGCGATTCATGGGCGATTCGAGTTTTAGGCGATCCGATTCATGTGATTCAAGGTTCGATTCACCTGTTTTGAACCGATTAAGCTATTATTGATATAATAATTAGTTTTTTAATCAATTAAATTAATATAAATATTATATTAATTTAATGTTTTTCTTAGAAGTCCAATCCCGATCCATAAATAGATGTTTAAATTATGCATTTGATATATGGTTTATTTTTCATTATATATGTCATAATGTACACCATATAATAAAATTCCACTATTAGGTTATGCATCATTTATATTATAAATGTTATAATATATAGTTGTATGATTTATTTTTATAGCATGCTCATGCATCATATAATATAAGTGTTATAATATATGTTTACATGCATAATAACATTGTCATACATTTATATTATAAGAGTTATAATATATAGTTGGATGTATATACAAATGTTATTTTTATTATTTCATTACTCTAGTATATAATAGTCATGTATGTTAAGTAATGAAAAGAGAATTGCATGACACTACTTTAGATATTTTTATAAATGTTATAATTTTATTAAGTTTTTCATTAAATGCAATGTATAGTTTTAATTTATTTCATTTATTTATAATTATTATAATTAAATGAAATTAGAAATTAAAATCGATAATTCGTAATTGCATGCAAACTTAGGTTAAAATTATTTTTTGAATAGTTTACAATATTAGTCACATAGACCTAAGTTCACAACATTTCTAATGAGATTAAAAATTAGTTTCATCTTTTTAATCAAAAGATTAAATTGGTTTTATTAAAATATTAAAATTGTAGCATATGTATCTATAAAGGACCTTTGTCTAAGGCTAGTTCTGTCTAGGCTGAGGTATTTAAGTTGATGGAAAAGGAGCACCTCTACATGGGAACTGACCTAGAAGGTGAATTAGATAGATTTACTATAAACATGCAATTGTTGATTAAATTTTATTAAAATGTTAAATGAACATTAATAAAAATTGCTTAACTATCCAAAGTAAGTGTTACTTTTGGGCAAATTTAAACAATCACTTAGTAAAAATAATTAGTTATATTTTTCTAAGTTAAATTACCCCTAGGTAAAAAACTCGGTGGGAGGAAAATAAGGTATATGACACTTCATTTTTCCTTTCAAGTTTCTCCCTCATAATTCATACCGTAAGATCTATACTCGACCTCGAGACACCTTTGCTTGTGTCCCCCTACAGGTGGTGTTTGTATAGGTCAACACTAAGGTGAATGGAGAGAGTGTTTATAGTAAAGGGAGCGGGACGTGTGTCAACACATTCCACGGTCTCTCTCATTAGTTTGTAGTAAATTTTCATGCTCGGTCTCGTGGTATCTTTGCTTGTATCCCCCTACAGATGGTATTTGCATGACTCTTTACTCAACTCCAGAAATGGATAGGGTTGCTTTAGTTTTTTTCCCCAATCGGTTTTTTCCTATGGTTGGTTCATTGGGGCGGAACTCTAGAATCTAAAATGGGGGTTACACTTATAAGAAAATGTTAAGCAAGTTAACAATTTCTAGATCGAACAATGATGACTGATATTTATACGAACAAAGAGTTGTTCTGTATATTAGTTGAGATGGTCTCATTTCAGTGAAAGGGTACCGGATCACTCTACGGTGGCTTTTACCCTGCCTCACTAAATCATCATTGCAAACTAGATATTACAAGGGTGCATGAAATTATGTTGCTAAATTTGATTGGTTTTTCTAACTAGGTAATGCTCGAATACTAATAAAAATAAATTGTATGTTTCAGCAATTTTCAAAATGACTTCTGCTACACTAAACATGTTCGCCATTGAAAAGTTAATAGGCGATAATTACATCATCCGAAAAAACTTGATTAATACAGTTCTCATAATCGATGACCTAAAATTTTTCCTAGAGGAGGAATGTCCTCCAATCCCAGCTCGAAACGTTCGGGAGGCATATGAGCGATAGGTACGAGCAAATAGAAAGGCCCAAGTGTATATCTTGGCAACCTTTTCTGAAGTCTTGGCCAAGAAGCATGAACCTATGCCCATTTCCCATGAAATCATGGAGTCTTTGCGGGGAATGTTCTGACAACCATATGCTCAACTTAGACATGACACTCTTAAATTCATCTTCAATGCCTGTGTGCGAGAAAGGGCATCTGTTCGAGAACATGCTCTCAACATAATGCTCCACTTTAACGTAGCTGAGATGAATGGGTCTGTCATTAATGAGGCCAGTCAAGTTAGCTTCATCATGGAAACTTTACCTTAAAGTTTCCTGCAGTTCCGTAGCAATGTTGTTATGAATAGGATTGACTACAACCTGACCACCTTGCTCAACGAGCTACAGACTTTTCAAACCTTGATGAAAGTCAAGGAACAGAAGGGAGAGGGAAATGTTGTCTCATCCTCTAAAAAGTTCTTTAGAGGTTCAACATTTGGAACAAAGTCTGTGCCTTTCTCATCCAGCATTAAAAAGTGGAAGAAGAAGAAATGTGGAAAAGAGAAAGCTAACCCATCAGCTGCTACCCCAAAAGGCAAGAAGACCAAGGTTATAAAGGGAATTTGTTTCCATTGTGATCAGGAGGGACATTGGAAGAGAAATTGTCCCAAATACTTGGCAGAAAAGAAGAAGGCCAAGAAAGGTAAATGTGATTTACTTATTTTGGAGACTTGTTTAGTGGAGAATGATGATTCGGCCTGGATAATAGATTCAAATGCCACTAACCATGTTTGTTCTTCATTTTAAGGAATTAGTTCCTAGCAGCAACTGGAGGTTAAGAAGATGACGATACGTGTTGGAACTGGGCATATCATCTCAGTTAAAGAAGTGGGGGGACTCTGACTTACTTTACAGAAAAGTTATATTTTGTTGGACAATGTATATGTAGTTCCTGATTTAAAAGAGAAACTTGATTTTTGTAAAGTGTTTAATTGAACAAAATTATTATGTACATTTTCTATAAATAAAGTGTTTATTTACAAAAATGGTATCAATATTTTATGCTAAAATTGTTATCAACTAAAGTTGTCCTTAATACTGAACGGTTTAAAACTACAGTAACTTAGAATAAAAGACAGAAAATTTCTCCTAAGGAAAATGTCCATCTTCTACACCTAAGATTAGGACACATAAATCTCAATAGGTTTGAGAGACTAGTCAAGAATGGACTTCTAAGTGATTTAGAAGAAAATTCTTTACCTGTATGTGAGTCATGCCTTGAAGGCAAAATGACTAAATGATCTTTTACTGGAAAAGGTAAAATGCCAAAGAACCCTTAGAACTTGTACATTCAGACCTTTGTAGTCAGATGAATATTAAGGCAAGAGGAGGATTTGAATATTTCATCACTTTTATTGATGATTATTCTAGATATAGGTATATTTATTTTATGAAACATAAGTTTGAAGCCCTTGGAAAGTTCAAAAAATACAAGGCTGAAGTTGAAAATGCATTAAATAAAATCATTAAAACATTTCGATCTGATAAAAGTGGAGAGTATATGAACTTGAAATTCCAAGACTATTTAATAGAACATAGAATTGTATCTCAACTCTTGGCACCTGGTATACCTCAGTCAAATGGTGTATTAGAAAGGAGAAATCGAACCCTGTTGGACATGTGTTCGGTCTATGATGAGTTATGCTTCCTTACCTGACTCGTTTGGGGTTATGCAGTATAGACTGCAACTTACATTTTGAATTGTGTTCCATCCAAAAGTGTTATTGGAACACCTTTGGAGTTATGGAATAGTTGTAAAGGTAGTTTATGCCATTTCAAGATCTAGGATTGTCCAACATATGTGCTTGAGGAAAATTCTAAGAAATTGGAACCTCATTCAAATTGTGTCTATTTGTAGGTTACCCTAAAGGAACGAGAGGTGGTTACTTCTACAATCCTAAAGATAATAAAGTGTTTGTGTCAACTAACACTACCTTTTTAGAAGAGGGCCACATAAGGGACTATAAGCCCCGCAG
The DNA here is from genome assembly GCF_009727055.1 of Benincasa hispida. Taxonomy (NCBI): domain Eukaryota; kingdom Viridiplantae; phylum Streptophyta; class Magnoliopsida; order Cucurbitales; family Cucurbitaceae; genus Benincasa; species Benincasa hispida. The sequence continues at coordinate 16,433,970 of NC_052354.1, forward strand.
TAAGACCGAGTTGAATGAAATTTCTAGTGAAACTACTGAACCTTCAACAAAAGTTGTTGAAGTTGGTTCATCTAGTAGGTCAAATCCACCTCAAACATTAAGGGAGCCTCGACGTAGTGAGAGGGTTGCGAACCCACTAATTCGTTATATGGGTTTAATAGAAACCCTAACTATCATAGTTGTTGGAGATGTTAAAGGTCCATTATCTTACAAGAAGGCAATGGAGAAGATTGACAAAGATGAATGAATCAAAACTATGGATCTCGAAATGGACTCTATGTGCTTCAATTCGGTTTAAGATCTTGTAGATCAAACTGATAGGGTTAAATCTATAGGTTGTAAATGGATCTACAAGAGAAAATAGGGTGCTAATGGGAAGGTGCAAACCTTTAAGGGTAGACTTGTGGCAAAAGGTTATACCCAAGTTAAGGGAGTCAACTATGAGGAGATTTTCCATCTTTGTCCCATGTTGAATTCTATCTGGATACTTCTATCTATTACCTCATATTATGACTATGAGATTAGGAAAATGGATCTTAAGACTTCTTTTCTGAATGGCAATCTTAAAAAGACCATTTATATGCAGTAGCCTGAGGGATTCATAACCCAAGGTCAAGAGCAAACAGTTTGCAAGCTCAAGTATTTTTGGAGAACAAGGGACTACATGCTCGTATATGGTTCTAAGGATTTTATCCTTACGAGATACATGGACTTTGATTTCTAGATTGATAAGGATGCTAGGAAACCTACATTAGGATCAGTATTCACTCTTAACGAAGGGGCAGTAGTCTGAAGGAGCACCAAGTAAGGGTGCATTGCTGAATCCGCTATGGAGGCTGAGTATGTGGTGGCTTGTGAAGCTGTTAAGGAAGCTTTGTAGCTTAGGAAATTTCTGACCAATTTGAAAGTGATTCTAGACATGTCTAAGCCTATCACTCTTTATTGTGATAATAGTGGTGTTGTAGCTAATTCCCGAGAGCCTAGGAGTCACAAACATAGGAAGCACATTGAGCGAAAGTATCATCTCATTGGAGAGATTGTGCATCAAGGGGACGTGATCGTCACGCAGATAGCTTCGGCGCACAACGTTGTTGATCCATTTACAACAGCCCTCTTTGAAGGATCTCATACCGATAGTTCCATGAGCGTGTTCAGATCGCTCCGATTTCACAGTGAACAAAATACAAATGATATACATTCAATACATACAATTATACACATAAATTTAATTATCGGTATGCTTAGAACACAATAAATAACAGGGAAAGGATTCCATACCAGTTGAAGACTGTCTTTTAACTTTACAATCCCAATGCTGCAGAAACCCTCCAATAGATTTACCAACACCCGGCAGGAATGTCGACTGCAACAGCATGATCAACACGAACACGAACGCTGTAGCGGGGACGACATCACCACTAAAGAACCCCGGGTATTCTCAGAGTGAAAACACAAAGAGTGGGCTTTGGTGAATTTGGCAGAGGATGGAGGACAATGAGTCGTGTAGACGATAAGCAAGTGGGAGAAAATACAGTACTATCGTATAGCAGAAGTGCTTATCGCATAGAGGAGTTACACGATCGTGTATGAAAAGTTGAACGATCATTTAGGAAAAATGTATATGATCGTTTAAAGAATCGTGAGGTAGACGATCGTTTAGATGGAGAAGAAACTATCGCATAGGCTCTCGGGCGATCATTTCACGAATTCTTTTGGGCGGTCGAAGCAATATTGAATTCAACCTGCAAAATGAAAACTTCTATAGTATTTTACCCGATGATTCCCACTACCCACGTCCGAACGTGGAAAAAAATGGTTAATTATCATATAATTAATCAATCAATTAATTAATTAATATAATAATATTATATTTATATCCTATAGTTTGATATCACATATCTACTATAGTATTTTCTCATCTATTAGATATAAATCATATTTATATCTAATGTCCTCCAAAATATATATAATTAAACTTCTTCTTGTCAATTTGAACATTTCAAATTAACCCAAACACTGGTTCTCGAATTTATCCAAGCTACCCAGAAGACCTAATGGATTTGTGGCTCGAAGCTCCAATAGTACGTGAATAGCTAACTAAACTCTTTATCCACGAGATCCACCATCCATTAACTGTCAGTGATTCCACTAAAGACCAACAGCTGAACTCTTCTTACCACAGATATATTTCTATGTCCATTGGATATAAC
>NC_052354.1:16437801-16454140 GCF_009727055.1 Benincasa hispida
TTATTTATTAAATTATTTTGAATTAAACTAAATTAATTTTTTAAATTAATTGAGGAGGGAGTTATAACTTCCTCTCCCTATGTTTCTCTCAGTTTTTTATCGTAGTGTGTGAGTAGTTTTGTTCTTCTTCATCTTCTTCACAGAAGAATTACGCAGATTGTCTATGTGTAATTTTAGATCTCTCTCCTTGCTCTCAATTCTTCTCTCTCTTTCCCAAAATATAGCAAAGCCTGCACACTCCTGCTAATTCTCAACCCTACAGAGAATACATGAGGTTCTATTGTGGTGGTGGCAATTTAGGTTGTTGCGGATTTTGTGATATCCAAGTCTTCGTGATCAGTTCGAGAAGGAATTATGTGAAGACTTTGGTTTTTCAAGGGAAAGTGATCCATATCCTTTTCTCTCTGTTAATTCTTTAGCATGCTGTAATAAAATGCATAATTGGTTTCTCTGTATTTTTAATTCTGTGAAATTTTGAAATCGAGAACGATCCTGCATCCACAGTGGACCTCACGGTTCCTTCAGGAGCAAGTGTTGAGAAATAAAACAATACCTTTAGTAAAGGTATTGTAGAGGAATCATCAGGTAGAAGAGGCTACCTGGGAGACCCAGAAGCAAATGAAGTATAGATATCCCTATCTATTTGCATGATGGAGCTTGAGGCAAATTTCGTGGACGAATTTTTTTTAAGGGGAAGGTAAGTTGTAAACCCTAGACCCTATTTTACTGTACATGTATGTTTAAGTAATGTATTGATGTATGGTCAATTCTATATTATGAATGTTGTCTATAAAATAGGCTAGGAGTTTCGAAGGAAAATCATACTAAGGTCGAAAGAAAGAAGAAGCGTAGAGATGGATTTGCCACGCCATGTGTTCAATGTTACAAAGGGAAAATGGCTAAGTGAGAAGCTTGCGTTGAGGAATATGAAGAACCTAGTGAAGGCTAACGCATGCGGAAGGAGAGTAGCCAAACTTATCTGAGCGAGCATGGAAGGGGCGTTGAGGTAAGGGTTAGGTGGGTCGCAAGGCGTAACCTATGTGTTGGCTTGAGGGGCAATGAAAAGTGTCATAGAGGCCTTGGGAGATATTGGTATGCAATGATTGTCAACGCAAGTGTTTACGCTGTGAGAGCCGGAGACAAGGGTTGGGGATGCGTTGATCGAAAGAAAGGTTAAAGCGATGCAAACCAGCCTATGTGATGTTATTTCAACCTATGCACTAGTGTGAGATGAAGAAGTTCAGTTTAATTACTGAGCTTAGTGGGCCAGATGTCATGTTCAAATGCTTTAACTATGCTTAGTGGCTGAGTTGTCACCCTATTAAGCCATCAGCTCAAGCTTGCCTTAATATAAAAGAGGAGTCAAGTAGGAGAGCTTGGTTTGACATTCTCATTTATGCTAAGAGAGGAAAGCTGTTGCGATTTAAAGATTTATAGGCTTTACAATAGGAACCAGAGGCTCAAATTTTAAGGTAAGGAAGATGTTTATGAAAAATTTCTTAGAAGGAAATTTTATGAAATAACATCTGGAATTTAAGTTATTTAGGCTAGAAATTAAATCTGGAAGTTTGATGTTTAAATAAGCAGACAGTTGCATCCAAGGAATGAGCACGCAACTAACAAGTGAAGTTGTGCGCAATTGAGCGCAAGCATTGGCTGGGAAGTGTGCATGCAAGGTGAACATAAGGTTGGGAGGGAAGAAGGACATCGATTGAGCGCGCTAAGAGAGTGTTAGCAAGCGTTTAATGCATAGGCATCATGGGCATGTCCTAGAGCTTAAGTGAGCATTGTGAGTGCATTTCCACTCACGAGCTAAGCGCAAGGTAAATTGTCTTTATATCTTGTTCCGGTGAAGTATGTTTTACGATGAAGTTTTGTATACGATGGAAATCGTGAAGGTTTTCTAAGAGTGATATTAAACCTAAGAATGTAAGTTAAGCTCAAGAAGGAGCTAATAGTTTTAACCAAAGGTATTTACTGATGTTACAGGGTAAACAAAAATCGGAAAAGCCTATCATCCTTTGAGAAAGTAGCCTCAGACAGTGAATGACAAAGTTTATAAATGTTTTCTCTTATGTGTTTTCAATGCATGATTTACAATTTAGCTAGTTTTCAAGACGTTTCCTTAATGATGTACCACGCATGAGCTTTTAGCTTTGCAATGAGTTTTCTAAGTAAAGCATGAATTTTCCTAAGCATTTCTTCAACGCATGCCTAGTATGAAGGTCAATGAGTAGCACATAGTTCAACTTTTTCTTGAAACTTTGAAGTTTGTAAAGCATGTGTCAATTAGCATTCCTTGACTTATGATAGTCTTTCATGATGAATGCATTTAAGACTTATTGGAATGCTTGATGTTCAAAGATTGAGTTTTTATTTCAAAGAAGAGTTATGATGTTATATTGAGGAAACCCGATACTAAAGGTATGAAGGTATTTGGGTCCCCTTATACCTAAGGTATGATGATATTCAGGATATTACCACATGCACGTAGGTACAATTCTATCGACGCTGATTGTATTGAGATTACTCTGTGTTAGCTAAGGGTTGGCAATGAAGGATCGAGTAAATGGGTTCTCTCTCAACTAAGGTTTAGTAAAGAGAATTTTTAATGAAATGTTGATGCTTGAGTTCCAAGGTTTAACTATTTTACATGTTTCCTTATACGTCATTATAGTTGTTTCAAACCTTGATGTTCAAAGGAAATTGATGCTTTAACAATGCTCAATAAGTATGTTTTAAAGTAGTCACTCACTGGACTAGTAACTCACTCTTTTCAATGTTTTCTTCTTTTTTTTTTTTCAGGTAGCGGTCAATATCCCAAAGGATAGTTGTTCTACGAGTCTGCCACTCAATACTCAAAGATTGAAGTGAAGTTAACTTAGGTTGTTAATGGTTGTCCTTCATATACATATTAGGGACCTAGACTAGTTTTAAGATGGGATCACAGTTTGTAGTTGATCATGTCTTGGCTTATATGTATGAGTTTGGTATCTGTTTAATCTGCCTTGGTTAGTTTGTTTGAGATATTAAATGTTATAATTGTTTTTCAGGTGCTTAGGTTTCTGTTGTGAAGGTAGAGGGATGAGGTTTGACAATGGCATCATAGAAGGATTGGCATCAGTTGTCTTCACATCTCCTCCTAGGATAGAAAAGGTTTCTAGGAAGGGGTGTGACGCAATAGCCGTTGGCTTTTGCATTAATATACTACTTTTTTACTGCATCACACCATTACAGAAGCCATATATCATATACACATTAGTATATCAATACAACATACATCATATACACACTAAATTAGCAGATAACTAGTATATTGTAAGAAACACAACAATGCAGATTCATAACAGAGCAACACACTTTTTCCATACGCCCTAAAATAGGCAGAAAATGTAGGTTAAGCAATACGAAAATTTATTAGGGTTACAAAATGTGGTTTCCATAGATATATAGAGAGATTGAGGTATTTTACCTACAAACAATATATAAGTCACAAAGAAAAATAGGGGCTCAATACTAAATATAACGAGGTGTATTGAAAATTTAAGGCCTTGTTTGGTCATTATTTTCTTTTTTGTTTTTGAAAATTAAGCCTATAGTTACTACTTCTACCTTCAAATTTCTACTTTTGTTATTTATTTTTCACCAATGGTTTAAAAAATCAATCCAAATTTTGAGATCTAAAAAATTAGCTTCCAAAATTTTTTTTTTTTTTTTTTTTGGTTTTGGAATTTGGCTAAGAATTCAACCATTGTACTTAAAGAAAGATGCAAGTCATTGTAAGAAATGTGGATGAAATAGGCTTAATTTTCAAAACCAAAAATAAAAAAAATGGTTACCAAACGAGGCCGTTCATAAAATACACGGTCGACTGGATAAATAGCCAAAATAGGATGGTGTTTTTAAAAAATGGTCAAAATAGTTTCAGTTTCGAAAAATGGCCACACACCTAAATCTACTACTTTTTAAAATCTAAAAAATGAAAAATATATCCTTGTTATCTAATCCCTACAATTATGTGTTTTAAACACATTTAATAAATTAAAAAATATATCTAATAATCTTAGTTACTCGACCAAAAATCTAGTAAAATGTCTAAATCTCCTATGATGGACTAATTTAACAAACTAAAAAAATAATGTTTTTGAAAAAAAAAAAAATTGAAAGACTTTGTGCCCATGGCAATGAAAGTAATGGGTATGGGGAAGAGAAGTAACCTGCTTTAGGTGGAACACTTAAATTTTCACCCCACAACTACTTTACACTAAAAAAAATAGCTAACAACAATTTCACTAGAGAGCTAATTCTTCAGGCCTCACGATGGGACATCCTATTCAAAATTATGTGTGATGCTAGTAATCTAGCAGTGGGAGTAGTTTTAAGGCAGTGAGTTGACAAAAAGAGCCACATAATATTTTTTTCATCAAGGACCCTCAATCCCACTCATTTAAACTACACCATGACTGAAAAAGAGTTTTGGCTATTGTTTTCCAAAGGATAAATTTCGTTCTTATATTCTTGGTTTTCCTGTTACGATCTATGTTGATCATTCTGCCTTTAGGTACCTCATGACCAAGAAAGAGTCCAAGTCTCGACTTGTTCGATGGATTCTTCTACTTCAAGAAATCAACTTGACTATCAAGGAAAGGAAGGGAGCAGATCACTTGAGCAGAATAGTGCAAGAAGAAGATCTGACACCTATGCGAGAGGACTTTCCTTACGAGTATTTATTCCAGGTAACCACTTTGACATCGTGGTATGCTGACATTGTTAACTTCTGGTGATTGGTAAGTTCCCTCATGGTATGCCTACTTCTAAGAGAGCTAAAATGTGTAGTGACTCTAAATACTTCGTTTGGGACCCACCTTGCCTTTGGAATGCTCTAACGAAATCATAAGGAGGTGCGTTCCAGATGAAGAATTTTAGCCAGTACAATCATTTTGTCATGAGCTGGCATGTGATGGGCATTTTAGCCCAAAGAGAACTACTAGAAAGGTCTTAGATAGTGGTTTGTTCTAGAACTCTTTGTTTGCTAAATGTTGTGTATACTGTAAATCCTGTGAGAAATGTCAGAGATCAGATCCCTTTCTAGGAGGAATGAAATGTCATTAAACTCAATTCTTATCTGTGAAATTTTTTATATCTAGGGCAAGAATTTTATGAGGCCTTTTCCCTCTTCTTATGGATATTTGTATATTTTGTTAGTTTTTTATTATGTGTTGAAGCGGGTTGAGGCTATCCCCACTAGGACTAACAATGTTGCTATTGTTTCAGAATTTTTGAAAGCAAACATATTTTCTAAGTTTGGCATCCCACCACTATAATTAGTGACTAAGGTTCCCACTTCTATAACCGGACCATTAAAGCTCTTCTTGAAGGAAATTGAACACGAGGATTTCCATGAGCAACGAAATAGATTGTTCCAAATTACAATCATATGTGAACATTACAAATTACAATTGAAAATAAAACAAATGGTTATATATTCAATATAGAAATTACAACATGATAACTACAAATGAACAAGGAAAATGCTACGAACATTTATAGACTCGTCTCCACGCTCCTTGCTCACGAACGCTCGAACACAGCAACCTCGAACGCACGAACAACACGATTGCAACATTGCACGAACACCGCGCACTCTTCCTCATCGATCGCCTCGGTCATGAACACCCTAGCAACAAAAACATCCTCCATAGAACCTCGACGGTGTCAAGTTGAGTATGACACCACCAAAAAGGGTACCTTGGTATTCTCGGTGTCAGAATCCAGAGGGTGGGCTCTGTTTGGACTTGGTTTGAGGTAAAAGAAGGAGGATTCAACAATCGTGTACACGATTGGGTAAGTAGGAGATGGTTGAAACCTATTATATAGGTCGATGCTCAATCGTTAAGCAAAAGCTAAGCGATCGTCTAGCAAAAGCTAAGTGATCGTTTAGCTCATTGTTTCGCAGCATGTCTATTGCCTACACTACACGATCGTTTACCTTTTATCAAGCTATCGTCTAGTAAATCTGTATTTACTTGACAAGCTCCATTAGTTTCTTTTTCCAAGAGAGAAATCTCAAAACAAATTTTGACAAAAACTTCTAAATACTTACTAAAATTAGGAAAATAATTTTTCTTTTATCTCACGGTTACCACAAACCATCAATAACCTCCCACTCAATTGGTTATTAGAGAAAAAGATTTAATTATCCAATAATTAATATTATTATAAATATAAATGATAACCAACTTATCATACTATATTTAAAACCTATAGTTTTAATATTTCATCTCATGAAACATATAAACCATAGTTCTTTTTTCTATTCCATGGTACTTAATGTAAATCTCATTTACATTAATCCTCCACTAGATGTATCTCATACATCATTCTGATTATATCATATATAATCGAATTACCTCTTGTCAATTTGAACATTTCAAATCAACATCAAAAACTAATCCTCAACTGAATCCATTGAGTTCCCAGCTCCCAGATCAGACAAGTCCCCAAAAAGGTAGGCATGTTGAGTTGGTAATCTGGCCACTCTCACCCGTACTAATCAAAGGACCACCCACAAAGATAAGAGTTCTCAAAACACTCAAAATTGTGGTCGTGTCACCTATGATCGTTTAGGTGAGATGTAAGTCTCTAGTATCAACGGCGTTGTATACAGAGTCTAGTCATCTTGTGGTTCTTGTCTTATACAAACTCTTTGTATAGGATACCCCCGCTCGCACGTCTCCACATAAATGGTCAGGATCTACCATCTGTAGTAGTGTACAACACCTGTCTCTTATACACATCTAGATGTGTATAAGAGACAGGTTATATACAGAGTCTAGTCATTTCATATTCTTGTCTTATACAAACTCTTTGTATAGGATACCCCCGCTCGCACGTCTCCACATAAATGGTCAGGATCTACCATCTGTAGTAGTGTACAACACTTGCAAACCTCTACAAAGCGAGTCGTATTCGTAGTGTCACCAGGATCATATTGGGATTGGTGTCCTAATTCTCTCGGAGTCTCGTTGTTTTGTAAAGATACACATTGTTTGATGAATAAAATAAGTGTTATTTAATTCTGGCATTTACACATATCTAATAAACAAAGCTCTTTGGTTATCTTATGTGACCTTAAGCATGTATATGTGATATACAAATGGATCATGTCTTAAGTGATAACCTAAATAGTTATGTAGTATACGGATTAAGGTGAGATACCTAATCTTGGTGACACTATGGATACGACCCACTTTGTAGAGGTTTGCAAGTGTTGTAAACTACTACAGATGGTAGATCCTGACCATTCATGTGGAGACATGCGAATGGGGGTGCCTATACAAAGAGTTTGTATAAGACCTAGACCACGAGATGATTAGACACTATATATAACGTCGTTGATACTAGAGACTTGCATCTCACCTAAACAACCATAGGTGACATGACCTCAATCCTGAGTGTTTTGGGAACTCCTGCCTTTGAGGGCAGTCCTTAGATTAGTATGGGTGAGAGTGGCCAGATTGCCAACTCAACATGCCTACCTTTTTAGGGACTTGTCTGATCTGGGAGTTGGAAACTCAATCCACAAGATATAACTCACTCCTTTCCCGAAGCAGGGATAAATAGAGAGATTGCTCCCTTAAGGGCTGATTCCAGGGCTTGAACATAGTGGCCACAGCTTCTCTTTGGAAGAGAGGACTCAGTCGTATTAGGACTATGACTTATGTTTATTAGAGGGATCAGTGGTACTTAAGGAGTTAGATGTAACTACGGGGGCATAACGGTTATTGGCCAGCTATACTTATGAGCGATCTGTGAAGGGTTGTAGCACTGCTGATTGGGTGGTAAGCAGAGTTCAGCTGTCAGTCTTTAATGGAGTGCCTGGCAGTTAACGGATGGTGGATCCCATGACTAAAGAGTTTAGTCCATTATTCACATACCGTTGGAGCTTCGAGCTATAGGTCCATAAGGTTCTATTGGTAGCTCAATAGATTCAGTTGAGGATCAGTTCATGGTGTTGATTTGAAATGTTCAAATTGACAAGAGGTATTTTAATTATATATGATATGATCGATATGAAGTATGAGATACATCCAGTGGAGGATTGATGTAAATGAGATTTACATTAAGTACTATGGAATAGAAAAAGAACTATGGTTTATATGTTTCATGAGATGAAATATTAAAACTATAGATTATAAATATAGTATGATAAGTTGGTTATCATTTATATTTATAATAATATTAATTATTGGATAATTAAATATTTTTCTTTAATAACCAATTGAGTGGGTGGTTACTGATGGTTCATGGTAACCGTGGGATAAAAGGAAAATTAAAATAATTTTAGTAAGTTTTTGGTCAAAAACTATTTTTGAGTTTTCTCTCTCGAAAAAAAGAAACTCACGGAGGTTGTCAAGTAAATACAGATTTACTAAATGACAGCTTGAGTGAAGTAAACGACCATGTAGTGTTTTGTAGGTGACAGACACTGAGATAAACGATGAGCTAAATGATTGCTTAGCTTTTGCTAGACGATCGCTTAGCTTTAGCTAACGATTGGGCATCGATCTATGCGATATGTTTCTGTCTTCGCCCACTTGCCCAATCGTGTACACGATTGTTCATTCCTTCTTCTTCTGCCTCAAACTAAGTCCACATAAGCCCACCCTCTGGATTCTCACACGAGAATACCAAGTAATCGTCTTGGTGGTGTCATACTTAACTCGACACCATTTGAGGTTCTGTGGAGCTCGTTATGTTCTTGCTGGAGTGTTCGTGAATGAGGCAATCGTAAAGGACAAGTGCGCAATGTTCAATGCAGTGTTATGGTCGTGTTGTTCGAGTGTTCGAGGTTGCTGTGTTCGAGCATTCGTGAGTAAGGAGCGTGGAGACGACGAGTCGACAAACGTTCGTAGCATTCTCCTTGTTTATTTTATATTCATGCTGTAATTTTGTTTTGATTGCATAACTGTATTGTTTTGTTACGACTGTAATTGTTAATGTTCATTCATGATTGTAATTTGGAATGATCTATTTTCCGCTGCTCATGGAAATCTCAAATTCGATTTCATTCAGATCATGTATCCACCTTAATCCTTATACTACAGACCTATTTAGGTTATCACTTAAGGCATGATCCACTTGTATATCACATATACATGCTTAAGTTCACATAAGATAACCAAGGAGCTTTGTTTATTGGATATGAGTAAATGCCAGAATTAAATAACATTATCTTATTCATCAAACAATATGTATCTTTACAAAACAACGACACCCGGGAGAATTAGGACACCAATCCCAACAATCTTCCCACTTGTCCTAATGACCTGAGAGACTAATGTACAATACAATACAATAAACTAGGGCATACCCCAGTATTATCTCCCACTTACCCTAGACAAGATGCGCGCATGTCCCGCAGACCCAGACTCTCCAAGTGACCCTTGAACACTTTAGCCGTGAGGACCTTTGTAAAGGGATCAACAACATTGTGCTCCAATGCGATCTTCGTGACTATCACATCACCGTGATGCACAATCTTTCTGATCAGGTGATATTTCGTTCGATGTGCATACCCCGACAATGACTCTGAGGCTCCTTCGAATTTTCCACAGCCCCGCTATTATCACAATAAAGTGTGATAAGCAAATCCATATTTGGAACAACTTCCAAATTTGAAAAGGAATTTCCTCAGCCATACAGCCTCCTTAGCTGCTTCACAAGCCACTAACGTATTCGGCTTCCATAATGGAGTTCGCGATGCATCCTTGCTGATGCTTCGCCAGACTACAGACCCTCCATTCAGAGTAAACACAGACCCCGATGTCGATTTTCGAGAATCTTGATCGGTCTGAAAGGAATAGTCCGTGTATTCTGTAAGGATCAGATCCTTGTCTCCATACACCGAGTATGTAGTCCCTCGTTCTCTGAAGATACTTGAGGATCGTCTTGACCGCCGTTCAGTGATCAAATCCTGGATTTGACTGATACCTACTAACAATCCCTACTGCATAGCAACGGTCGGGTCTGATACACAACATTGCATACATCAAGCTTCCTACAATAGAAGCATAGGAAATCCATCTCATTTCCTCAACCTCTTGAGGTGTCTTAGGAATCCTGCATCCTATACCTGATCAACATTTTATCAATGTACGATGCTTGAGACAGGGCTAACCATTTATTCTTGCGATCACGAATGATCTAGATCCCTATAACGTATTGTGCCTCATCCAAATCTTTCATTTGGAATTGGGAAGCTAGCCATTTCTTAATGTCAGTCAGATACCCTACATCATTCCCAATGAGTAGGATATCATCCACATACAGTACCAGGAAAGCTACTGAGCTGTTGATGATCTTCTTGTAAACACAAGGCTCATCAATGTTCTGGTCAAAGCCAAACGACTTGACAGTAGTGTCAAATTTGATGTTCCAAGATCTACATGCTTGTTTCAACCCATAAATGGACCTATTAAGCTTACAAACCTTTTTCTCTTGATCTAGAACTATGAACTCCTCTGGTTGAGTCATATAGATGGTTTCCTCAAGATTACCATTAAGAAAGGTATTCTTGACATCCATTTTCCATATTTCATAATCATAAAATTTAGATATGGGTTGGAGAATCCGGATAGACTTAAGCATGACAACAGGTGAGAAAGTTTCCTCATAGTCAACTCCCTCAACCTAGGTATAACCCTTTGCCATGAGTCTAGCCTTAAAGGTTTGGATCTTACCATCTACACCTCTCTTTCGCATATAGATCCACTTGCACCCAATAGGTCTTACCCCATCAAGTGGATCAACAAGCTCCTAAACGTTATTGAAGTACATAAACTCCATTTCCTAGTTCATGGCCTTGACCCATTCATCTTTGTCAACATCCTCCATTTCTTTCTTAAAGACAACGGATCCTCGACCCCATCATTCGTAATGACATTTTGGGCTTCAGTCAAACCCATGTAGCGATCTGGTGGGTTCATAACCCTCCCACTACGTCAAGACAGTCTCAACTCTTGCTCTGGTTAACTAGACGTTCCGACCTCAACAACTCTTGTTGATCTGTCGGCCTGTTCAATAATTCTTGTCGAACTCTCAGCAGTCTCAGTCTCACTAGAGATCTTACGTAAAACAAGCTTACTTCATGGCTTATGATCCCTCATGTAGTCTTCTTCCAAGAAGATAACATGTTTAGAAATAAACACTTTATTCTCACTTGAATCATAGAAGTATCCACCACTCGTTTCCTTGGGGTAGCCTACAAAGAGGCAAACCTTCAAACACGGTTCCAACTTCTTTGGGTTAGTCACCAGCACATGTGTTGGACATCTCCAAATCCTGAAGTGGCATAAACTACCTTTACAGCCTCTCCATAACTCAAAAGGTATTTCAGAAACACTTTTAGAGGGAATGTTGTTCAGGATATAACATGCAACCTACACTGCAAAACCCCAAAACGAGTCTGAAAGATGAGCATAACTCATCATAGACAGAACCATGTCCAACAAGGTTCTGTTTCTCTTTTCAGATACACCATTTTGTTTAGGAGTACCAGAGGTCGAGAGTTGGGATGCAATCCCATGTTCTATCATATAGTTCTAGAATTGGAGGTCCATATACTCTCTACCACGATCAGATCGTAGTGTTTTTATCTTCTTACCTAACAAGTTTTCAACATCAGCCTTAAACTCCTTGAACTTGTCAAGAGATTCAGACTTAAGTTGCATTAGGTAGAGATACCCAAACTGTCAATAATCATCTATGAAAGAGATGAGATATTCATACCCACTCAAGCTTTATCATTCATCGGACCACAGAAGTCTGAATGTACAAGCTCTAAGGCTTCCTTGGCTCTGTAACCTTTTCCAGTAAAAGGTCGTTTGGTCATCTTGCCTTCGAGGCATGATTCATATACCGACAATGAGTTTTCTTCTAAACTCTTTAGAAGTCCACTTTTCAACAACTTCTCAATCCTATTGAGGTTAATGTGACCTAACCTCAGATGCCAAAGATGGGCGTTTGGGCGTTTTCCTTAGGAGAAACCTTTGGTCTTTTAGCTGTTATTGTTGTACTGAACATTTCAGTGTTAAACAAGGATTTTATGACTAATGACCTTAGTATATATAAGTTATTTTCCATTGAACCATAACCAATCTCCATTCCATTCTTAAAAATAAACATTTTATTCTCAGAAAAGGAGACGGTATAGCCTTGTTCAATGAGACAAGAAATCAAGATTAAGTTCCTCTTAATATGAGAAACTACAAAAAATATTATCCAGTAACAAATAACGTTTCTTGTCAATAAATAACTTCAGCCTGCCTACAACAACAACTGAAACAACCTCACCAATACCGACTCTAGAGTCATCTCTCCCTGTGGAAACATTTTCCAGGAACTGAATCCTTGGTCAGAGGAACTGACATGATTGATTGCACCTAAATCAAGGATCCAGGCAGAATCATCATTCGATACCAGACACATCTCCAAGACCAATAAATCACATTTATTATCTTGTCTCCTCTTTTGGAGAGTAGTGGGATCGAGGTCGTTTGCCACAGAAGATGTTTCACATGATTCTTTCCACTGTAAGTAACCGATCATTTTAAAAACTTTAAACGAAAATACTAACGAGTTGCTGAAAAGAAAAACACATTGACCTATGTTAGGTTTTAAACAAATACCCGTTGTAAAACAAAACAACATCCAATAAGGTTTTAGCAAAACTAATATAAACCATGTGTGACAACTAGTTTCGCAATGACGCTTCAAAGGTTTAGGAAAAAAGTCGTCGAAGGGAGGTCAGTTATCCATCCTCTAAATTGAGAAATTCTCAACTGGTCATTAATACTAAAAAAAAAAAACTCTTGCTTCTATAACGACCAGCCAATATTGATTTAGCCAAGAGATCATTAACTTACTTAACAATCTCCCGTAAGTGTGACCCACCATTTTAGACCCTAGAGGTCCGCCCCAAAAAGCCAATCTGAAGGGAAAAAATCCGATTGGGGCAAAACCTAAAGTGACCCTATCCATTTCTGGAGTTCACTTTGATCTTGACCAACTGCACAAAACCCATCCGAAAGGGGACACTTCCAGGGCGCCACGAGGGAGTACAGAATGATCTCATGGTGTGAACCAATGACAGAGACCATAGGACGTGTTGATACACACCCTTCACCCACTTACTATAAACCTCTCTCCGTCCACTTTGATATTGACTCATGCAAACACCATCCGAAGGGGGATACTCCCAGGGCACCACGAGGCCAAGCATGAATTCTCACGGTGTGAACATTCAGGGAGAAACGTGAGTGGAAACATAGACATATCAGATACATTTTCTCCTCCCACTGAGTATTTTATAACCTAGGGTTTAGCTTACATAGAAAAAACACGGCTAAGGATTTTAACTATGTGACTTTTAGGTTTGCCCAAGAGTAACATTTCCTTAGACAGCGAAATAACTTTTGATCATCATCCATTAAACTCTTTAACGGAGTCTTTGACCAAATCGTCGCATGCTTGTTGAAAATCTATCTAATTCACTTTTCCAGGTAGGTTCCCAAGTAGGGGTATTACGTTTCCGTCAACTTAAGAACCCCAGCCTAGCCAGAACCCGCCTTAGACAAAAGGTCATTTATAGATAGATTTACAACAAATTTAATCTTTTATACTTTCCAATTTAATCCTATTAAACCGATTCTAAAAGATTAATCTAGTTTACTAAACTCTTTAGAACCATTTGAACTTAGGTCTATCTCAATCCAATTTTAAAACCATTTTAAAAATGTGAGTTCACCATAAGTTCGCATGCAATTTTGAATTATTGATTTTAGGTCTAATTTCCTTTATAACACTTATAAATGGAAACAACCACAATGCGAAGCTAACACATGCAAGGCATTCATAACGATTATAAATGGCCTAAGTATCATGCTCAATGCATTGTCCATTCATTGCTACTTCTTTTATATAACACTTATACAAAACAGCAATGAAACAAGCAAAACATGCTTCCATTCACCCTTAGACTATAACATTTATAATAAAAGGATGATGCATGATAATGCTCACTGCATGCAAAATACAAATCTTATATTTCATGATGCATGCACATGCTTTCAAGTAATTTCTTCATGCTTGATTATAACATATATAATACATGATGCATGAATAATTGCACAACCTAAGGTGGGTTTTAAACTATATGTCAAATAGTTTGCAATATAAGCACCATACATCACATGTATAAAAATAAATGTTGATGAACTGGGTAAAATTGCCTTAAAAAAACAAAAAATGAAAGCTAACTATTACAAAGACAAGGAGTCTCCGGTTCAAAAAGGCGAACCGGGTCTTGAACCGCTCGAGCAAAGCATCGCATCTCCAACCATCGTGTACTAAACTCCCCACGATCGTCTACACGATAAAAAAATGCTTTGTCCTATCGCTTACCAACACTCCCAAGCTAAACGATCATTCAGTAAATACTGCACTATCATTTAGAAAAATCTAAACTATCGTTTAGTCATTACTACACGATCGTGTACCTTTTACTTAGCGATGAAGCTTGAGGTACACGATCGCTTAACACACTTTGCACAATGCCCGCCTTCCGTAATTGTCTAAACGACTACGATGTCGCGAAGCACCATCACCTAAGAGATTTCCTAGCTAACGCCTCCGTATCATATATGCATGACCGTGTAGGTAGAACTAAGCGATGAGGCTTACTAACTACACGATCATCTAGCGCGCACCTTTTACTAAACAATGAGCATCACATGCTCCCACTACAATCGTCTACCTCCAGTGCCTATGCGATTGGGCAACCAACGTTACGTGATAGAGTAAACGATTTACTCCATCGCTTAGCATTATCTAAACAATCGTTTAGTTAATACTACACGATCGTTTAGAAAAATCTAAACGTCGCTTAGTTAAATCCCAACGATCGTTTACCTGAAACTACACGATACAACTAACGCTTGGTTTTCTTCTTCGTTGAGAATTGCATCTCCATGCTTCGAAACTTTATCACGAACGACTCGATTAACTTAAACTCTTTGAATTACAGACTTGATTCGAAAGTTAATTATGCCCAAAAATACAGGGGCCCTTACAAATTAACACTTTGTAATACAGAAAGCTTTAACTAAAGGCAATTAAACACGAAACATTCATCAACTCATTCATAAATGCACTTAACGATTAAATACAAATGCAGAAACCCACTGTGACTGAAAAATGAAGCTCAAAACAGAGTTGTAATTTGGAATATCAAAACAACCTGACTCTGATACCAATTGAAGGAAATCGAACACGAGGATTTCCATGAGCAGCAGAATAGATTATTCCAAATTACAATCATGTATGAACATTACAAATTACAGTCGAAAATAAAACAAATGGTTATGTATTCAATATAGAAATTACAACATGATAACTACAAATGAACAAGGAAAATGCTACGAACATTTATAGACTCGTCTCCACGTTCCTTGCTCACGAACGCTCGAACACGGCAACCTCGAATTCTCGAACAACACGGTTGACACTATAGATACGATTCGCTTTGTAGAGGTTTGCAAGTGTTGTAAACTACTACAGATGATAGATCTTGACCATTCCTGTGGAGACGTGCGGGTGGGGTGTCCTATACAAAGAGTTTGTATAAGATCTGGACCACGAGATGATAGACTCTGTATATAACGCCGTTTGATACTAGAGACTTACATATCACCTAAACGACCATAGGTGACACGACCTCAATCTTGAGTGTTTGGGAACTTTTGCCTTTGAGGGCAGTCCTTTGATTAGTATGGGTGAAAGTGGCCAGATTGTTAACTCAACATGCCGACCTTTTTGGGGACTTGTCTGATCTGGGAGATGGGACTCAATCTATAATATGGAATTAACTTCTTTCCCAAAGTAGTATAGAGGTTTACTCCCCTTAAAAAGCTGATTCTGGGGCTTGAATATAGTGGCCACAACTTCTCTTTGGAAGAGAACTCAGTCATGATAAGACTATGACTTATGTTCATTAGAGAGATAGTGGTACTTAAGAAGTTATATGTAACTATAGGGACATAACGGTTATGGCCCAAACTTATACTTACGAGCGAATCTGTGAAGGGTTGTTGCATTTCTAATTGGTTAAGATGGACACATAATATATCTGTGGTAAGGAGAGTTCAGTTGTCGATCTTTAGTGAAGTGCCTGGTAGTTAACGAATGGTGGATCCCATGACTAAAGAGTTTAGTCAGTTATTTCACGTGTACCATTGGAGCTTCGAGCTACAGGTCCATAAGGTCTTCATCTCTTTCTCTT
>NC_052354.1:16455243-16461016 GCF_009727055.1 Benincasa hispida
AGGATCAAGTATCCCACCTTAATCCTTATACTACAGAACTATTTAGGTTATCATTTAAGGCATGATCCACTTGTATATCACATATACATGCTTAAGTTCACATAAGATAACCAAGGAGCTTTGTTTATTGGATATGAATAAATGCCAGAATTAAATAACAATTATTTTATTCATAAAAAAATGTGTCTCTTTACAAAACAACGAGACTCCGGGAGAATTAGGACACCAATCCCAAAACTTCTGAGGAAGTATGATGTCCATCACTGAGTGGCCACTCCTTACCACCCTCAGACGAAAAGCCAGACTGAGATATCCAATCGAGAGGTGAAAAGTATTCTGGAAAAGACCGTCAACCCTAAAAGAAAGGATTTGACCATGCACCTCGACGACGCTTTATGGGCATATAGGATAGCTTACACAACTCCCATCGAGACGATGCCCTACAAGCTTATCTATGGTAAGGCATGTCATTTACTAGTCGAGATCGAGCACAAAGCCTACTGGGCAGTGAAACAGTGCAACATGAGCTTAGCCCAAGCTAGTGAAGAAAGGCTTCTTGAACTGCAAAAGTTAGAAGAGTTGAGGCTTGAGGCTTACGAGAACTCTAGGATCTACAAGGAAAAAACCAAACTAATTCATCATAAGGGTCTCGTGAGGAAAGACTTCAGGGTTGGTCAAAAGGTTTTGCTTTTTGATTCATACCTCCAGCTCATGCTAGGTAGGCTTAAATCCAAGTGGCTTGGACCATTTGAAATTGTTAACATTTTTCCTTATGGTACAATGGATATTAGAAGCTTTGAGACAAAGAAGGAATTTAAGGTTAATGGATACCATCTCAAAATTTTCAATGAAGGGGAAGTGAACCTTGCTCGCTTGGCTTGGTTTTGACTTCACTCTCGTTTACTTGAGCTCATCATCACCCAATGTCGAGCAAATGATGATAAAAATTTGTGCTTCCTAGAGGCAGCTACGCATCAAAATTTATCTACTTTCATTTTTTCTGTTTCTTTTATTTTTCTTTCCCATTTTATTTATCTTTTTTGTTTTTGTTTTTTTTTTTTTTTTTTTTTTTTTTTTTTTTTTTTTTTTTTTTTTTTGTCCTTGACAATAAAATATTAAAAAAGTAACAAAAGTAATAACTGAAAGAATTTTGATAATTCTCTTTCTCATTATAGTACATTTCTTGCTCTTCGATAAACACCTTGCCCAAAATTTATGCTTGTGTCCAACTCCAGGGAAGTTTTTACGTTCCCTTAGCTCCCTTGTTCGGTTGTTAAGTTGGTGTCGTTAGTTCTACCTAACCCAAAAAAAAAAAATAACTATAAAGCTCGAACAACAACCTAACTAACTCGTAGTTAAAGTGGAAGTAAGAGGTCGATCTACAGGGAAGGTTTTAATTCTTATCCTTTCTTAACTAACCTTGACAATTAAAGCAATAAAATAGGGGGTTCAAAAAATTGAACAAAAAAGTACTAGAAATCAAGAGATAAAAAAATGAATGTAAACAAGTAAGGAATGATCTTGCTTCTAATTTAAGTTAGACGTTCAATGAAATTCCTATCATCGAATTCTAAAAGTTCATTGACAATCGGATTATGCTTGCAACTACTCACTCAACTCGATCAAGCCAGCCTCTACAAAGGCCGACAACTAGTAATAACCTAGTTGAGAAAGCATCCTAATCATCGATTAAGTTTGGATAGGCCAAACCTTAGTCAACCTACATGCTCCTACTTCGATTGGGTTCGATAGCGACCATATAGAATAGAAAACATGCGCATTAGGTTCTAGGATTCAATTGTGTTGATTAATTATTAAGATAGCTTACTCAATTAACCAAAATTTCTCCAAATCTAGTAACTAGTGCATCCTAGGATAGCCATCAAACACACAACTACTATTGCCTCTTGTAGATCTTGGCTAGACATTCCTTCGAACACATTGAAAGCAATGTATTCAACAACGATTGTGACAAAACCAAGCATCTAGGCTATACATGTTCAAGATTTAGATCATTCAACATGATTCAAGAATTAAAATTAGATTCAAGAAGACACAATTTAGATTGCAATTGATAAAGAAAGTAGAAAACTCAAAGGAATTTACAAGAACCCTTGAAATCGAAACAAGATTCAATCAACTTCACAAAATCATTGACAAATTGTATGAAGAATTACAAGAATTTGGTTACAATTCAAAAAATATATAAAATCTATCCTAAATTGGAGCAAGAATTACCAAAGAAGTGAAACAACTCGAAGAGAGATCCAAGTGAAACAACTCAAAGAGAGATCCTAGCCTCCATGATTTTTCTTCCTCTCCTTTGCAAAACTGAAAGAAAAGTCTTTTACAGTATACAGCTAGCGTCACGATGCTGAGGTAGCGTTGCAATGCAAAATCGGTGAAAAGCCTCGAAGTGTTGGGCTTACGTTGCAATGCTACCCCCCCCCCCCAACGCTTGTCAATGCAAGGCGCACACACGTGGGGATGCGCATCAAAGTCCGAAGCGTTGCAATACTGTAGGGAGCATTGCAACGCTGCTCTATTTTGTAGTGAGATTGAACATTCTGCCTTCAAGCGTTGCATAACACCTCTCCTATGGTCGTGACGCTACATTCTCGATGGCATTCTGGTAATTTACTCGATTATCTTCAAATTGTTGAATTTCTAGGCTATTTTGGATCCTTTTTGGCCCGATCTTCTCTTAATGATTCCTAAATGCTTTGGGGACCATTTTACCTACAAAATAAGAATTTAAAACAAATAATCAACTCAATTTTGGGGAATTAACATATAAAATATGCATCTTTAAAAACCTAACAAAACACCCCCAACTTAGCTTTTGGTCGTCCCGAGCAAGCCTAAACTAGAAATATGCATACATTCAAGCAAAAACATGAATATTAAATGTGCATTCATTCAAATAACTCATTCAAAAATGTTTAGTATGTTCATGTGGGTTGCCCAAAAATTTGATTGATATCTCTCTTCTCAACAATCAAGTAAACAAATGATACAAATGAGCATTTAAACCTTTAAAATTTTTCTAACAAAGAATTGAAGCCTATTTTTGAAAAGAAAACATCTTTTTCTTGTAAAGTCAGAAAAGAAAAGACTACTCAGTTTTAGTTTATTTAAAGACTAAAACTAATGAAAAGGCTATATCCAACTCTCGATTCCTCTTCGCCTTATACTGGCTTGGTTATCGGTCTAGGGTAAACTTGCATTGGATAGAGGCAATTCTAATACAATGGTGCCTTTTAAACTCACACACACAAAACGAAATTAGCATTTCTTTTACTTAAAGGGATAGCTTTCACACTCACACCGCTGGGAACTTATCGCTCTTTTCTCGCGAGCCCTAACAGAAACATGACAGAGGTAGCTCTTTTCACCTCTACCCATGCACACACACGCCCGTTAGTTAAGGTCATGTTATTTTGTTATGTCAATTAGCAAACTTGTCTCTTTCTTTTTCTTTTTTTTTTTTTTTTGTGCTAGTAATTTTTATTCACTAGGCCCTTTTTTATTCCTCTATGTCTAGACATGCCTCTAAAACAAGATGGTTGTTCCTAGACCAAAGGTTGTCCTATCGGGTGACAAAGAAAATCAAGTTGATATGACATTTCTTCTAAAAGTTTGAGATTCTAAATAAATCTAAAGACTAAGTATTCAGTTTTATGAAGTTAAAAGGAAAATAAAGTTTCTTTTGAAGAATGAGTTTCAAAACTTGTAAGAAAATATTTTAAGAAATTTAAAACAGATTTGTATCATTGCTTGAGAGAATGTGATATCCAAGTTTATTCATAAGAATTAAAAGATTGAGAAAAGCAAATGATCATGGCTAACAAAGTGAATGATATTCTTGAATGAATGAACATACTTAGAAAGCAAAAATGAGTCATATAAGGGGAATGATACCAAGACAAAAATATTGTGTTTTTTAAGAGAATAAAAAGAATGTTATAGGGATGTTGTAACGACCCGACCCCCTAGGACTTAAGTTAGGCCGTTACAAATACATGCATGCATGGAACTCAAAACGACACTCGGTTATGACGAAATAAATGTTAATTAAATAAGGTAAGTTCAAAATACTTTCATTAATTTCAAACACTAAACAATAGTAGAGTACCCATAAATCATAAAGGATAATAAAAAGTCCCAGTGGCTCGATCACGAATTTCGCCTGTCCATCGCCGGTGCATCTCTACCCTTACCCGAAACAACCACATGAGAAAGAATGAGTATAAAATATTCAGTAAGTAACCCCACTACTGGGGTCAGGCTGGGCATCTATGTCCTCTAGATATCCACCTCTGGTGAAACATATAAACTGCCCTAGTCCTCATGCGACATATATACACATGAAACAAGAAGGAGACTGAGTCCTATCCTACTGTAGTTAAGTATGCCTACTACACCTGGTGAATCCCGAAGGAGACACAAACTGGTGAATCCCAAAGGAAACACAAACTGGTGAATCCCGAAGGAAACACAAATTCTAATGGGCATCTAACTAATCAGTAAGGACATTTGCACAGTCTCAACATCATAATCATCATTGTACGAATCTATGACATACATATAAACCTCAGCATCATGGCTCTGCAACATACACATATACCTCAACATCATGGTTCTACAACATACATGTATACCTCAACATCATCAGATCAAATACAACCATGGAAGCACATACCATCTCATACTAGCATTCAAGTGTCTATGTGCATAAATAAATGATTCGGATCTCGTAACAGAACATACTTTGATCATGTTATACTATCAATCTATCATGTTGTCATTCTGCCATAACATTCATTTATCATGCTAACATACATCTAATGTTTGGCCCGTGGGTAGTTCTAGTAGTAAGATTACTTACCTCAAAGTTAAATCTAAAGAAACCCAAGCAAGCTTATCAAAACAAGCAACACCTAAGATAAATCCAATATTTAAATCAATATTTTGGGTCTAACTCCAATTAACCAAATTGTTCAAAGACCTCCAATTTTACTTTACCTAAACTATAGCTCAGTCTAAACTTAATTCCAAAACCCAATTCTGTTGGCTACCTGAACATACACAAAATTCAAAATTAATAATTAATTCTCCACAATTAATCATAATTCAAAATAACCACCCAACAACTTACTCCAAACTTACCAAACTTCAAAAGATAATTGGCCTTTACATTGATGAGCAACACCCTAAACGTCTCAAGTCTTGAATCTAAAATCCAAACCAAGGAGATGTTAACAATTTTAACCCAAAACCAAAATATAGAAAATTTAATCTAACAATCCCCAAACTAATTGGTGTTCAAGAGTAACCACAACAATCGCAAACCTTATACAAAACACCTGTCGAACAACCTTGAATCCGGTGGATGGTCGCTTTAACAATTTCCAACTCCAATCTAAAGTCAAATAATGCAACCAAGGTTAACTACCATTCCAAATTTAATGGGCATCCAAAAATCCTTCAAGAAACCCAACCCAACAAGAAAAGATATTACCAAAATCCAAGATTCCCTTGAGATCATGCAGTGGCGGAGAGTGAATTCAAGCGATGGCTAAGGCTTCGACGGTGACAAAAACATTGATGGCTGAATGTGGACGGTTGGCTAGGGGTCGAATGGCCTCACGGAGGCAAAGAGGCGAGCAAGGCACATGGCTGGATGGCATCAACCGACGGCAGGACAACTCCACTCGACGGGCGACCTAGCGTGAGCGTTGGGCGAACAGATCGGGTGGTTGGACGCTACTGG
>NC_052354.1:16462567-16482567 GCF_009727055.1 Benincasa hispida
TTCCCAAGTATGAAATGTGCTAATCGTAAGTCTGTCTACCACAACCCGTATCATAGTGAAACCTTTGACTGTCCGAGGCAACCCTACGATGAAGTCCAAAGACACATGCTCCCACTTTCATTCTGGTACACTCAATGGCTGTAACAAGCCTGCTGGTTTCTGCGTCGGGGCTTTCACCTACTGCCACACCAAGCACTTACTGACAAACTCTGCAACCACTCTTTTCATATCATTCTACCAGTAGTAACGTTTCAAGTCCTGATACATCTTGGTGTTGTCGAATAGAATCGAAAATAAGGAACTATGAGCCTCTGACAACAACTCTTCTTTAATATCACTAACTGCTGACACACACAAACTCCCCTGATAAAGCAGACCACCTTCCACTGAAACTGAGAATTCACCATCCTGGCCTGACTCCACCTTACGAACTCTCTCTTTCAGATAAGGGTCGTCTCGCTGCGCATCAATAATCTTTTGCCTTAGATTTAGTCGCACCGACAACTGTGCTAAATGTGTCGTGAACTTTTCCACGGCCACTGCAATTTTTGCCCTCTTCAGTTCCCTGCACAAGTGAGTCTGTCTGGTAATGAGGGCTGCTGAATGAGCCACCTTTCTGCTTAGAGCATCTGCCACTACATTTTCTTTTCCTGGATGGTACAAAATTTCACAGTCATAATCCTTCACCAATTCCAACCACCTTCTTTGCCTCATGTTTAACTCTTTCTAAGTGAAAAAGTACTTCAAACTCTTATGGTCGGTCAAGATTTGTATCTTCTCTCCATATAAGTAATGCCTCTAGATCTAGAGAGCAAAAACCACCACTGCTAACTCAAGGTCATGCGTGGGATAATTCTGTTCATGCTTCTTTAGCTGACGTGAAGCGTAAGCAACTACTCTGCCCTGCTGCATCAATACACATCTCAACCTTTTCTTGGATGCATCACTGTAAATGACAAAACCACCTGATCCATCCGGTACTGTAAGAACTGAGGCTGAAACCAACCTCTGCTTGAGGTCCTAAAAACTGTTTTCACAAGCCTCATTCCAAACAAATGTTGCTCCCTTCCAAGTTAACTGAGTCAATGGGGTGGCTATGCAAGAGAAGTCCTTTACAAATCGTCTATAGTAGCCTACTAACCCCAAGAAACTATACACATCACTGACTGTGGTTGGACGAGTCCAACTCGTAACTGCCTCAACCTTTGCAGGATCCACAGAGACACCTTCCTTCGATACTACATACCCTAAGAAGAACACCTGCCTCAACCAAAATTCACATTTAGAAACTTAGCATACAACTTATTGGCCCTCAACGTCTCCAAAACTTTCTGCAAATGCTCCTCATGCTCGGCCTCTGTCTTGGAATAAACCAAGATGTCATCAATAAAAACAATCACAAAGGTGTCGAGGAATTCCTTGAACACCCTATTCATCAAATCCATGAACATTGCTGGTGCAATCGTTAAACCGAACAACATTACTATGAACTCATAATGTCCATACCTCGAACAAAAAGCTGTCTTGAGTATGTCACTGTTCTTTATTCTCAGCTGGCCCTGACTGGAGATCAATCTTAGAGAATACCATAGCTCCCTGTAACTGGTCAAATAAATCATCAATCCTGGGAAGGGGATACTTATTCTTGACGATCACCTTGTTCAGCTCTCTGTAATCAATGCACAGATGTAACGATCCATCCTTCATTTTCACAAACAAAACAGGTGCACCCCATGGTGATATGCTAGGGCGTATGAAACCCTTGTCCAACAACTCCTACAATTGGACCTTCAGTTCCTTCAACTCTGCTGAGGCCATTCTATATGAAGCCTTCGAAATAGGGGTTGTGTCTGGCTCCAACTCAATAGCAAAATCTATCTCCCGCTGCGGGGGCAGTCCGGGAAGATCCTCTGGAAAAACGTCTGAAAAATCCCTCACTATTGGCTCCGAAGTCAAGGTGACTTTAATCTCTCTAGTGTCCACCACACTGGCCATAAGGCCCCAGGCTCCTTGGTCGAATAGTCTACTGGCCTTCAATGTTGAAATCACTTTCGGTAGGACTACGGTCCCAACCCCTTTAAACTTAAAACTGGCTCCTGTAGGAGGGTTAAAGATGACCTCCTTACAGGAGCAATCTATGCTGGCATGATTAGTAGCTAACCAATCCATGTCCAATATCACATCAAAATTATGCATATCTAAAATTATCAAGGTTACATCTAATACGCGATTGGCTACCTCTACCTGACATGTTTTTACCTTTTCTGTAGCTAACATGATCTCTCCTGATGGAGTGGAAATAGACAATAAAAATTGCAAAGGTTTTGAGTTTAACATGGCATGCCTCATAAATACAGCAGATATAAACGAATGCGAAGAGCCAGAGTCAAATAAAACTAAAGCATGGTGCCCCAAAATGGGAAGTGTATCTGTCACCATGGTGCCTAACTTCTCGGCCTCACGCCGAGTGGTAGAAAACACCCTACCCTGCTGTTGTTGATGACTCGGACCTTCCTGAAACGAACTTACGGGTTGGCCCCTGTGTTCAGGCGCGTTCCTCCTCGGGCATCTATCTAACATATGCCCCTTCTGGTCACATCGAAAACATATTCCAGAGCCGGCTAAACAACGTCCCTAGTGTCGCTTACCACAAGTGGTACATATCGGCCTATCCTCCCTACCGTTCACAAACTGGATGAATCTCTCTGTCCCTACTGCCTCGGTGGCTACTAGTTCAGGAGAAAAGCAAGACATTTATCAAATTCCTGCTCATACTCCTCCACTGACATAACTCTCTGCCTCAAGTTCAAGAATTCTACCTGTTTGTTGTATCGGGTGTTGGCCGAAAAGTACTTCTCATAAAAGCGCTCCTTGAACTGCTCCCAGGTTGCAAGTTCACCACCAATAACAATCATCTTTTCTGCTGAACGCCACCAGATTTCTGCGTTACCAGTCAACATGAAGACTGCGCAATGAAGCTTATGCACTTCCGGGCACCTCATAAAATGGAATATTGTCTCAATAGATGACAACCACATATTTTTTTTGGTGGGGTCCCCCAACAATCCATCAAAAAGACGAGGGTCATACTTCTGGAAATCCCTCAGATGTTTAGCCTCAAGAGACAGGACCTGCATGTCTCTATCCTGCGGTTAGGTCTGTTGTAACTACTCTTTTTTAGTTATTATTATTATTATTGTTATTATTAATAATAATAACTAAAAAAGCAAATAAGTATAATATACTTTATTCTTTTCCTTATTCCACTTTATACTATTAAATTCCTTTCCTTTTCAAAAGAAAATTAATTCCTGCCATTAATTTCTAAATTGAATAATTTTACGCCAACAATTAAATTCCGCAACTACACTTGACTTCCAAAATTCCAAAAATGCCCTCAACAATAAAAGGAAATACTAAAATTACACTAAAATATAAAAAAAAATATTTGGGGGTGTTACAGATGTAAAGAGACTAATCTAGATATATATCATCAATATCACAAAAATCCACATAACCCGAGCTCAGGTGCTCAAGGGTTTTAGACATGCAAAGATATGACAAAGCAAAAATTTTTAGCATGGCTCATTTTTACAACCCTAATAAATGTCAAGAACATGAATGTTTCCCACCCTCAACTTAAAAACTAAACATTGTCCTCAATGTTTATAACTAAGAATTAAGCATAAAGACAAAATAAAAACGGAACAAAACCCATGGTTTCACGCAATGGATGGTGGTAGACATTTTCCTACTGCTTTGTTTTTGTTTTTCTTTCATTCTTGTTTATTTTTACAAAAGAGAAAATAAAAAGAAGAAGATTGGAAAAAAAAAAAAAAAAAAAACTACAAGAAAACGAAGAAATTTAGTCTAAAAATTCTAAACCTAAAAAGCAAATAAAAAGTGAAAATGAAAAATGAAAGTTAAAAGATAGGGCAAAAATGGAAGAAGATACAAGGAAAATATGAGTGATGCCAAATCAGTCCGAGTCAGATGAGTCGGGCTCTAACTGAAGATCATACTGAAAACCTATGCTAGCATAGTAGAGACGGTCTCTTTCGCACATGAAATTAACCGTTCTTTGCATACGCCTAACTTGACGAATGGTTTCACAGCCCACCCTTAAGGCTTCAGTGGTAATTCTAAGTGCTTTAAGGTTTCACCACTAGTGGGTTATTCATGAGGATGATCAGGAAGTTCTACCCTAAATGGTTCTTCTCATAAATTCTCATCTTCCTCACCTAGCTCTTCTTCTTGTTGTTCGTGGAGTTCCTCAACTCCACGGCCTCAGAAGGTTGAGATGGTAGTCTTAAAAATTGGAGCTTTATGCCTCATACGCTCCTCATTCCTAGGTATTTCTACCCCGAACCTTTGACACAACAAGGTTATTAAGCTAGGGTGTCCAAGGCTACCCGTTGTAGAACAATGCCCACATCATCTTATAGAAGCATGAATTACTCTCTCGATGTTAATGGACATACCCTGAATGAGACAGTAAAGAAGTTTGGCCCTGTCTCGAGTTACATCAGTCAATCTAAGGACAAACATCAATCTGGAACATACAAAAGCATGCCATATTTGACCTACTACAGACATGTCTCTAGATTTAAACCTTACTGCAACTCCACCTGAACGTGTCCATTGAGCATCTTGCCTACAGAGGGCTTCAATAATCTCATGTTCATCCAGTGGTTGATATAGAAACCGACCATACTCATCGTCAAACTGAACTAGGCCAAAGGCTTCATTTATTCTAGAGGAAGAGAAAGAGACTCTAACACCTCTTACTAAAGATACATCTCTATCCAGGTCTATATTGGCATAGAACTCTCTAACAAAATGAACAATAGCATCACCAGGGTTAGCTGCTAAGGCTTTCCATCCTCTCTTCCATAATTCGGAAGTGATTTGGAGATAGAAATTTGGTTCGAAAGTTAAAGCTCGCTCTGGCACTAAGTTCCTAAGAGCTACCACTTCATAGTATCTACTCTCGGCTCCCTCAGAAACAAACCTAGGCACATTAGACTCAGAACGTGGAGGAGAATTCCTACCACTTGAACTGGCAACATTTTTTCCATTCTTAGGCTTAGGACACATGGAAAAGATTTCTAAAAAAAATCACAGAACAGGGACTAAAACCTAAGAAAATTCCTAATTCCTTCTTTTAAAAGATTTCAAACAAAACGTTCTCACACCTCTAATAGAATTATAAACTTGCAAGCAGAAAAATTCCCAAACATATTATTGCTAACTATCCAACACTCAACAATTCAA
Source organism: Benincasa hispida (assembly GCF_009727055.1). Taxonomy (NCBI): domain Eukaryota; kingdom Viridiplantae; phylum Streptophyta; class Magnoliopsida; order Cucurbitales; family Cucurbitaceae; genus Benincasa; species Benincasa hispida. Next base: position 16,467,842 of record NC_052354.1, read on the forward strand.
AAGAAAAAGCATTATTTTCAAGAAAAAATAAAGAAAAATTCAAATTCCTTTTCAACAAATCTCAAAATTCTATCAAGCACAACTCAAATCACATTCAAAATAATCATAAAAGAGTTAAAACAAAGCGGAAACTGCATTACCTTGGGTGTTGAATCCCCAGCTTGAGAAGAAGAGAAAAGAAAGCCCTAGAATGGAGTTTTGGTGAAAACCCAAAAATTTTCAAGGTAGAAATCCTTGAGAAGTTAAGGAATTGAAGAGTTTGGAAGCAAAATGGTTTGGATTTGAAGTGGGGATGAAGAACCGATGAAAGCTGAGAAGAAAAATTGAGAGAAAATGAGTTGAAGAAGAAAATGAAAACTTAAAAATGGAAGAATCTGCGTGATTCTACCTCGCAACATTGCGATGCTGGCTAACCCAGCATTGCAACATTGTGCCCTAATTATTTTTATTTTTATTTTTTGATAAAAACTAACACTAAAAAATTGTAGAGTTTACTTTGTTTTATTAAATTAAATCTAAAATGAAAAACTTAGAAAAAGAAATTATTTATTAAAAGAAAACCGAAAATTTTTGTTTTATTTTTTTACGCCTGACTGCCTCTAGGAAGGGTAAATTTTTAACATCGATTACTTGACGTGATCCGTCTTATATACCTTTCAAGGTACATAAAAATTTTCATACTTCTCTGATCCTCTCTTGGATGAATCTATATAGCCTGGTAGGGCTATAAGAGAGCTCATCCTCTTTCGAGAACCAGACAGGTCGAATTTGGATTTTCTAATATCTGGTAAAAGGGGAAAAGAAAGAATTAAAAGACTCAAATGAACCAGAAGAGTTGAAAGAAAGAAAAGACTCAACAACTGACTCTGACTTGCAAGGAAAATATGAGCAGTAATCAAAGATGCAAAAAATTCCAGGAGCAAGAATTGTTCTAGGCTCGGAAGCTTCTAACTATTTTACTTGAGATTCCTTAAGATGTGGTACGGGCTCATACTTATCCCTACTTACTTGTTCTGAATATGTCGTGGGATAAACATCATCTTCATCGTCGATCCAAGTAAACTCCTTTATTAGATCGACTTCAGTGTCATAGACGACGGAGGGCTCTGAATGGTTCTCCAATGTAAGCATGGAGTGTGCAAGTTTAGGTGTTTGATGGACCTCAACAAGCACGGGGGTTTGAGTCTCTAAGTGAAACTTAATTGAATCCTACTTACAATCAGAAAAGCTATTAGCAAGTTCACACATTATTAAATCCAACGTCTAACATTGATAGGAATTTTGAAGAACTGGCGGCTCTACTGGATTGTTGATATGAATCTCTCCACCATTTAACTTAGTATCTTCAGAAGATTCATCTTCCTAAGGCTTATCGATTCTCCTAACCGAATCAATAATCTGGGTAACAAGGTCACATAGATTCTGAAAGTCGGTTCTAACCACATGTCCGGAATAGAAGCTATCCTACTGGAAACTCGATAGTTCTTGAGAAAGATTAGAATGTTCCTACACAAACTCACAAGAGTAGTCAGAAAGTTCATCAACTAAATTCTCTGAAGAATTACTATATTGATTGAAGGATACGACATCGATAACGGGGTTTGGTTAGGCATCTCCCAAGGAGCATAGCATTCATGCTCAGGACCACGTAAATTTTGTGTGTGTTCAGTAACCAAAACTTGAAGAAGAGAGGTTAGTTCATTTATTTCACTTTTAAGCTCATTAAATTCTCTTATATTTTGTGCTCTTTGATGGGTTGTATACATCGCTTGAAGTGCGTAATAAATGTTCATATCCGTCATATTAAAACAAATAGACACAAAGAAAAGAAAATATTTTTGGTTTTTAAGGTTTGCTAGTAAAATTAACTAAGAAAAAGATTAAATGATTTGGCCGTACCCGACAATGGCGCCATTTTGTTCGGTTGTTAAGTAGGTATCGTTAGTTCTACCTAACCCAAAACAAACAATATTTATAAAGTTCAGACAACAATCTAACTAACTCGTAGTTAAAATGGAAGTAAGAAATCGATCCATAGGGAAGGTTTTAATTCTTATCCTTTCTTAACTAACCTTGACTATTAAAGCAATAAAATGGAGGGTTGATAAAATTGAACAAAAAATACTAGAAATCAAAAGATAAAAGATGAATGTAAACAAGTAAGGAATGATCTTGCTTCTAATTCAAGTTAGACGTTCAATACAATTCCTATCATCGAATTCTAAATGTTTATTGACAATCAGATTATGCTTGCAACTACTCGCTCAACTCGATCAAGCTAGCCTCTACAAAGGCCGACAACTAGCAATAACATAGTCGAGAGAGCGTCCTAATCATCCATTAAGGTTAGATAGGCCAAACCCTAATCAACCTACATGCTCCTACTTCTATTGGGTTCAATAGCGGCCATATAGAATAGAAAACATGCGCATTAGGTTCTAGGATTCAATTGCGTTGATTAATTGTTAAGATAGCTTACTCAATTAACCAAAATTTCTCCAACTCTAGAAATTAGTGCATCCTAGGATAGCTATCAAACACACGACTACTATTGCCTCTTGTAGATCTTGACTAGACATTCCAGCAAACACATTGAAAGCAACGTATTCAACAACGATTGTGACAAAACTAAGCATCTAGGCTATACATGTTCAAGATTTAGATCATTCAACATGATTCAAGAATTAAAATCAGATTCAAGAAAGCACAATTCAGATTGCAATTGATAAAGAAAGTAGAAAACTCAAAGGAATTTACATGAACCCTTGAAATCGAAACAAGATTCAATCAACTTCACAAATTCATTGACAAATTGTTTGAAGGATTACAAGAGTTTGTTTACAATTCAACAAAAATATAAAATCTAACATAAATTAGAGCAAGAATTACGAAAGAAGTCAAACAACTCAAAAAGAGATCCCAGCCTCCATGATTTTTCTTCCTCTCCTTTGCAAAAGTGAAAGAGAAGTCGTTTATAGTATGCAAGCTAGCGTCATGACGCTGAGGTAGCATTGCAACGCTAAATCGGTGAAAAGTTTCGAACCGTTGGGCTTGCCTTGCAATGCTACCCCCTCAATGCTTGTCAATGCAAGGCGCACGCACATGCAAGGTTGCGCATCAAAGTCCGGAGCTTTGCAACGCTGCCCCGTTTTGCAACGAGATTGAACAATTTGCCTTCAAGCGTTGCACAACAACTCTCCTAGGGTTGTGACACTTGAATTTCTTGGCTATTTTGGATTCTTTTTGGCTCGATCTTCTCTTAATGACTCCTAAATGCTTCGGGGACCGTTTTACGTACAAAATAAGCATTTAAAACAAATAATCAACTTGATTTTGGGGAATTAACATATAAAATATGCATCATTTAAGAACCCAACATCCCTCTACTTGTCCTTTTGCATGATTCTTAACTTTTCAATACATTAAGGACAATGCATGTTTTTAAAGTTAGGGATGGGTGCAAAGCATTTTTCTTATTTTGTGCCATAGCATATATGATTTGAGAGGGAGGAGGGGGGAAGGGGGAATGGTTGAATACTTGGTATAGATGAGATACAATTGCATACAATTACTAGATTCTTTTTTATGAATAAATTGATTCTTTTATACTTGTGATCTCTGGTTAACCTTGAACATCTAAGCTCAGCTTTTGTGATCAGATTTTTTCATTGATTGCTGAAAAATGGGATAAAAATTTGTGCTGAATGTCTGGATGTTGGTGTTTTATGCATATTTTGTTCACTTTGTTTTTCATTTCCTTTCAATGATAAGTTGATGATATACTCACTGAGTTTTATGCCTTCAAGAAGGGAAATTCTTTCATGATTTTGATCTCATTCTAAAAAAAAATTCATAGAAACTCATGCATAATGAACTAGGCTAAGTGATTTTTTTTAAAAAAAAAAAATCCTAAAGAATCTTAGTATCGGGTTATCCCTCTCGAATTTTCGTTGTCACCTCAAAAGGCCCACTTTGGGCTTAGGAGTAACCTTTAGTGCCTTAGAGCAAAGTAAGACAATGAGAGAAAAAATTGGCCTAGTGTATTATTAAGGAAATAAGAAAAAAAGAGAGAAAGCAGAACAAAATTTATATATATATTATATATATATATATTATAAAAAGGGGGCAAAAGCTAGCTTTCCTGCAAAAAATAGTGGCATGTGTACATGGATAGAGAAGAAAAGAGCTACCTCCATCATGTCTAGTTAGGGCCTCACAAGAAAAGAGTGATTTAGTTCCTGACGGTTGAGTGTGAAAGCTAGCCCTCTAGGTAAAATCAATGCCTTCTAAGTTTTTTGTGTGTGAGTCTTAGGCACTCTTGGCTAGGTGTTTCTCTTCGTTTAGCAAGAATGGTATGTGTTAGATTAATAATCAAGCCAGAAAAGAGGGAAGATGAAATGGGAGTAGGATAAAGCTTTTTCAGGCATTCTTTGATTTTTGAAAAAAGTTTTCAAGGCCTTAGTGTTCATTTATACATGATCTTGATTGCAAAGTTATCTTTTACAATGAGTCTCAAATGAGTGTTTGAATTCAGTTTTTTATGTGGTTAATTGTATAGCTCAAAAGACTGTTAAGACTTGAGTTAGGACTGATAAATAGAGTGAACAGTACTTTGTTGATTGCATGATTATATGTTGTGACCTTGCTCGGGACAATCAAGAGTTAAGTTGGGGATGTTTGTTAGCTCTCAAAAAGAGCTAATTTTATGTCCTTAATTTTACCATATTGAAAAAATTTTACGCTTAAATTGTCTAATTTGTAGGTAAATCGATCCCGATGAGCAAATATATCATTTGGATGAAAACTGAGCCAAAATGAAGCAAAAATGGGAGTTGGATGCACCATATTGAAAGAAGACAGCAAAATTACCAAACCACTCTTAGGCCCAGTGTTGCAACCCTCCCTTGACGCTGTCTCAATGCTGGTATTCGTGCATTGCCCATGTTTGGAGCGTCGCAACGCTCGTGGCATGAAGGACCTCAACATTGCCTCAACACTAGAAGGCAGTAGCTGCTGAACAGGGTAGCATTGCAATGTTACAGACTGCAGCTACAGACTTTGACGAAAATTTTTTGCTTTGCATGCGCGCAAATGAGTGTCACAATGCTCTTGTCAGCATTGTGACGTTGTGACCTGGTTATAAAACCATCTTTAACATTCTAGCATAGGGAAGAACGAATTGGAGCCACATTGAGGACGATTTTTTGAGGAGCTTCATCTGATTTTCACTATTCTTTCTTCCATCTTTCAATTCCTTTCATTATTGCTTTCAATTTCTCACTTATTGTTTCTTATTTGAAGAAGATGCAAGGCTAGGTAACCATTTTTTCTTGGGTTTAGTAGTTTCGTCGAATTTCTTGAGGATGTTTAATTAATTGTGTTGAATCCTATGAAATCTTGAGTTTGATTTGAGTTTATTTTTAATAGAATTTGATAGAATTGATCTGAAAAATCATTTTTATTGTGTTCTTGTATGCAATTTCTACATGGTGGCTTTGCATAATTGTAGATTAGGTTGCATGCATTAGGAATTCTTGTGACAGCTAAGACTTTTTTTGAACTCATACTTGTTTGTCCTAATTTAATCTCACTCAATGAATCATGCTATAAGTATAGGTTTTCCAACTTGTAGGATGTCACAACGCATGAACCCTAGTTTTAATGCAAATTAGTTTTGTTTGGATTTCGGTGAGAAAGAAAAGTTTAAAATTAATTTAGGGTCAATTTGATTAATCTCACAATTGGCTAAATGGACTATTGGTTTTTACTAATATATTGTGGAGTTCATGGGATTGGCAGTGTTTCTTAACATCTAATGGCTGAAATTGTACATAATAAACTATTCCCAAGAGCCCTTTTATTGATTCATTTTAACTCCATTGCACGCTCTAATTTCATTCGAACTTTAATTCATTACATGTTTACTTCTAATTCAATTTATTACAAATCAAACGAAACCCCCTATTATATGAAATCCTTTTACCGTCCTAGCTAGTTCATTGTTTCTCCGTGGACTTGACCCGTACTTACTGCTTATACTACTCTTTTAGTATAAGTTTTAGGCTCGGTGAACATATTTTATTTTTTTAGTCAGAAGATCGTAGGCGACAACGAATCTATAAAACTTGATTGCAAACATATACATTATATTAATTGTATATATATGATTTGTTCCCTTTAATTAATTTGAACAATTCAAATTAATCTAAAATTAATTTGATTCTCATTAATCCTTATTGAGCTAACAATGGTACCTTATGAACCTATAGATTGAAGCTCCAATGATACTTGATTGATTAATTAAACTCTTTAATTAAATTAATCAACCTTCATTAACTGTCGATCACTCCATTAAAAAGATTGTCAGCTGCACTCATCACACTATGGACATATTTTTGTGTTCTTAGGATATAACCAATCGATAGCGTATTGACCCTTCACAAAATGCTCGTAAGTACAATTGGATCAAAATTACCATTTACCCTTGTAGTTGCATCTAACTTCTTAAGTACCACTAATCCCTCTAATGAACAATTAATCATAGTCCAACTATAACTTAACCCCTCTCGAGCCAGGAAAGAATGTGACACCACATTATTAAAGACTCGATATCAATCCTTAAGCTAGCAATTTATCCACTTACTCTAACAATCGAGAAGGAGCAAATTCCTTCCTGCGTACCTGTGTTCCCAGCTTCCCAATCAAAAGAATCCCCAAAATGGTAGGCATATTGAGTCGACAAATCTGACAACTCTCACCCATGCAGATTAAAGGACTATCCTCATAGGCAGAAGCTCATAACTCACTCAGGATTAAGGTCAAATCACATATGGTTATCTTGGTGAAATGCAAGTCTCTTTTAGTAACAGTGTTATAAAGAGAGACTATTCATTTTGTAGTCTGGTCTTATACAAACTCTTTATATAGGATACCTCCACTCACATGTCTCCACATGAATGATCAAGATCATATCATATATAGCACTTTATAACAATTGTAACAACTACAAAGCGGGTCGTATCCATAGTGTCACCAGGATAAAGTATATGCCTTATTCATCTACTACAGACCGTTCAAGCATCATCGAATAACGTTGGATCTTAGTTTATTGGTTTTAGGTTAATGCAACTAAATGTCAAATAAAATAACACCTATTTTATTAAATAAATAATATATTTTTATAAATACAATTTATAAACTACAAAACTACGAGATTTAAGGCATCAACCCTGTATATATATGTGTATATATATATGTGTGTATGTATGTAAAGTAGATTCACTCATATTTTCTTTCCACACGTGAAAACCCCCCAGCCGAACACCAATCTTTTTCTCTCTCTCTCAATTTCTCATTCGCTAGACCCCTGTCGCTTGCCACTTCTCACAGTTGTTCGCTCGATCAACGGTCACCACATCAGTGTTGCTATTCATCGAACACCGTCAATCACTGGTCGTTGTGTTGCTAATACTTTAACGAAGAACTTACATGAGTTAATGTCTTCCATTGTGCTTTGCTTATTCATTTTGGTGTAATATTTAGGCCTGAAATCGGTGTTTTTTTAGAGTGCTTAGTGTGGTGCACCAAAGCTCCATAGTCATTGAAAACTTTTAATGTGGGGCCTAAATTTGTGTTTTTAGGAAAATTAAACTTAGATTAAATTATAAGTTTGATCTTTGAAAGAGTAGGTTTGTGTGTGATAGGTTCTTGAATTTTGAGAAGTGCTATTTATTTATTTGTTGTTTTTTTTTTTTAATGAAAACAACAACTTTCATTGAGAGAAAATGGAAAAAATTACAAGGGCATATAAAAAACCAAGCACACTAAAAAAAGGGAACCCTACCAAAGAACGGACTCTAACTATATAAAACAGTTATAAAAGGTCTTAGAAATTGATGCATAGAAGGCAATGATGAATAGAGATCTCGATTCATGTGGGATAGGTTGGTGTCAATAGGTTGGTGTAGAGGCCATTGGTCTTCAAAATTGATCTTGATTCTAATATTTTGTATGTTTGTTCTTTTAGGGCCATAAGACTGTTTTATGCTCGAACAAATTCGAGACCCCGACCTCTTACTTGGGTTCCTGTTAAGGTAAGCATTTCAATTTTGATTAAAGGGTAATATAGGTTTGATTAAAATATTTGTTTTCTTATAACGTGGGTTGAAATATATGTGTACATATAGTGTGTTCAACAACTAGGTAATACAGAGTATGGGTATTATATTATGAAGTTCATGCGCGACATAGTAAAACACGGGAGCAAAATAATTACAGACATGGTATGCATTTTTTTAGATTATTTTCATTAACTATAAGGTTTACACTTAGTATTATTTTGTTAATAAATTACATTTATTTGTTTGTTTTTTATGAGACAAACACCTTATAGTAAATTGAAATTTTTGTCATACGATTCATCAGTAAATTAGTATGTAAAGGTTTAGGATATGAGATACGATATCAATTTTAGTCGAGTTAGGTATTATATGATTAGATTTTTAGATATTGGTTATTTGTAGAAACATTGTTTTACTGGTTGATTAATGAAAATTACTCGATTGATTCGTTGGATAGTAAGTTTATTAAATATGTTACTTGTTTCAAATGAGATGGTCTGGCGATATGAATTTAGATATGTGCTATTGAAAATTTGGAGTTGTGTATAGTTGGTGGATTGCCAAGATATCTGTGTAGTCGTTGGTGTTGCAGGAGTAATGTAGTTATTGGAGTTGTATAGTTGTTGGTCTAATTTTGTAATTGTGGTATTAGAAGGAATGATACACTTTGTAATTTGTCTGATTCTGATAACATAGTCATGTATATTTGAAAAGTTAAGTGTATAGTTGGTGGTTTGCAGGGTAAGGTAGTCGCGTTTTCAAGAGTTGAGTAAAGTTGTGTAAAGTTGTTTTGCAGGAGTTGTTTGAAGTTGTACTACAAACTTTATGTAAGTGATTTGGTTTTTTTTTCCTTGTTTGTGTATAAAGTATAGGTTAGGTACCATGAGTGTAAATGTAAATTTTGGATTAAAACTTGATTGGGGTCGCAATAACCCAAATTTTTTTAATTAGTATAATTGACTGGTAAAAAAAAGTAAAAAAAAAAATGTATAGTTGATGCTTAAAAACTACCAATAAAAATATTTTCTTTACATGCAAAAAACGTCAATAAATATGATTTTTTTTACATTCTTAAAAAATAGTTGATGGACAATACGTTTTGAATGTCAAAGTAAGGTAATATTGTCCATCAACTATTTTTTAAGAATGTAAAAAAAATCATATTTATTGACGTTTTTTGCATGTAAAGAAAATATTTTTAAACGTATTAACAAAAGTGTTTTTCTTGATAGTTTTTTCCATATAATTGATGGACAAAAAACATCAAAGTTGTTAGACATATTTAAATAATAATATATTTAATTAAAGTATGGGCTATGTATCTGGATTAATAATTTATCACATTGGGTTATTTTATTAGATTGTGCCCTATTATGTGATCTAATTAATTAAGATCCTAGATTCTTAATTAAGTATGAACGGTAGAAGCATATTCCTAGTTAAATAAGGTTTAACGGGAACCCTAATTGAAAGAGTATATAAAGAGACCTTAGAGCTATGGTCCCCAATATACCAAAACAATAAGCACTCAGACTTTCTTCAATCTCATCTAGAAAGAGATCCTACTAAGGGCATTCGGAGTTTTGGTTGAGGAAGACTATAGTCATCTTAAAGTCATCGTCATCTTGAAGTTATCATTAATCACAATGGAATCTGGTATATTATTTATTCATGACAATTTAGCATGAATGATCCTAGGGTTAAATATATTTGATATAGATTTAAAGTGATTATGTTAATAACCAGTATCAAAGTATGAATTTCATGTTAAATTGTTGGCTTATATTTGTTTTTCAATGATATTGTGATTCAATTTTGGTTCGATTTCATGGGTTTTTCAATTAAAAGAAATATATATGCTCCTATTTATTTCGTGGAAAACATATTAAGTGGCTTGTTGGCGGTAACATGCAGGTGAAAAATCCATTTGATTTTCTTTTAAAGGAATATTAATTTTAATTTCATGAAGATAATGGTTTTCGTGGGTATTGGTCAAATGTCGAGTACTGTGTTGCCGGCATTATGTATATGTGTTACCCATTAAGGGTTTGGAAAACCATTATGGCTATATCCACATATATGTAGCATGTGTTTCAGCATTATCCACATATATGAGGCACCATTTTTTTTCAAAAAAAAATCTTTTAGCAATTTGTGTTGTTGCCATTGTATTCTTGTAGGGGCTTTTTTGGCAATTTCGTCACTTATTGTTCAGACATACCCATGAAAATTGAATCATATTGAACTAAATTCTAGTCCGAATGATGATCATGACATGTGGGTGGCAGATTAAGGGATTGTTTAGGCGATAACTTCGATTAGGTTTGATTAACAATGTTGAATTTGATGAATTTAATCAATTCGGTGTTTTTTTTAATTGATTGAGAATCTTGCATTTGTCAAGAATTAATCAATCCTATAAGTAATTCCTATTTAATTAGGAATTAGTTGATAAATTAGGAATTAAATCAATCAAATTATGAAGTTAACTTTAAATTTGATAAATCACATTGTAAATTTAAGTTTAAATTTGATTAATCATGTTGTGGATTTAAATTTAAATTTGATTAATGATATTTGGCGATATTCACATGTTTATGTTACCTTGATTGTATTACGTGTATGCAATTATTCAGTGAATATTGATAAATACTATTTTGTGTTCTTCCTCATTTATTTTATACAATAATATTTTTATATTATTGTGTCTTATATTTTAGATTGAATTGGTCAAAATAATATGTTACCAAAGTAGCCTCTGTTATCTAGATTAATTTGATTCTAAAATATATGATGTGCATATTCATGAATTTATGCGGATAATTATCGACCCAAAGGAAGATATTGGCCAATTTGTGGTATGCATGGGGTAATGAGTATGTGGCAATTATAAGAATTGCTCATGTGAAAAATAGTCATTCCAAATAAATGCTATTTTTTGACAGAGTTAATTGTCAATACTTTGATTACTATGAGAGTACCATTTACAGTTGGTATTTTTGCCCAAAGGTTGTACATCAATATTCTGTTAGGTATCTTGTTAAAGGGACCCACCATATATGTGAAATTATTTTGTTATATTTTAATTGTGAGCATATATTTTGTATTTATTGTTTCAGTTGGTCTTACTCAAATATCTGGAAATCTGAATTCAATCCCTAAGTTGAATGGATCGAACTTCAAGATTTGGAAGGAAAACCTAGAGATACTTCTCGGGTATATGGATTTGAACCTTGCATTAAGGACCGATAAACCTACTTCTACTGAGGAACAGCCAAATACGGCTAATATAGAGAAGTGGAACGGTCAAATCGCATGTGTCTGATGATCATTAGGTACTCCATTCTGGAGTCTTTTCGAGGCTCTATCACAGAAAGTAAAAATGCCAATAAGTTCCTTGCTTAAATTGAGAAATATTTTGCTAAAAATGAGAAAGTGGAAGCAAGTATTCTTTTGACTTCTTTAACTTCTATGAAGTATAAGGGCAATGGAAACATAAGAGAGTACATTATGGAAATGTCCAATCTCGTAGGTAAATTAAAGGCACTTGATATTGAGATAAATGAAAATTTACTCATGCATCTGGTACTTATCTTTCTTTCTGCACAATTCACTTAGTTTAAGATAAGCTATAATACTTAGAAGGATAAAATGGAGTATTAATGAGCATATCTCACAATGTGTGGAAGAAGAAGATAGGATTATGAGAGAAAGGACAGAAAGTGCTCATTTGGCAATAGGCTATCGTGATAAGAAGAAAAGAAAATTTGTGGATGTTGCATAAGGGACATCTCAGCAGAATAAAAACAAGAAACAAACTACTGAAAATCCTTGTTTTTTCTGCAAGGAAATGTCACTTCAAAAAAAATTGTCCAAAATATGCCAAGTGGCGTGTAAAGAAGAGTAAACTTTTTACTTTGGTTTGTTCTGAAGTTGATTTAGCTTTTGTACCTACATATACTTAATGGGTAGATTCTGGTGCTACTACTCACATAAGTATATCAATGTAGGGTTGTCTATGGAGTCGGCCACCAAGTGATGCTGAAAGATTCATCTATGTGGGCGATGGCAAAGCATTTCCAGTTGAAGCTATTGGAAATTTTAGATTATTTTTAAAAACTGGTTGTTATTTGGATTTGAATGAGACTTTTATTGTACCTTCATTTAGACGGAATTTAGTTTCTATTTCCAGTTTGGACAAATTTGGTTTTTCTTGTTTTTTTGAAAATAATAAAGTTAGTTTTTTTCAAGATCCTAAGCTTATTAGTACCGTTCTTTAATTGATAGTCCATGTATGCTTGATTCTTTTGCTTCAATTAACCAGATCCTATTATATAATTCATGTGGTACAAAGCGTAAATTAAATGAGAATTCCGCTATGTTATGACACAAGCATTTTGGTCACATCTCTAACACAGAGAATCAGAAACTTGTGCCAGATGGAATTCTTGATTCCCTTGATTTAAGTAACTTCAACATTTGTGTGGAATGTATTAAGAGAAAACAAACAAACATAAGAAAATTAGGTGCCAACAGATGCTCAGACGTTTTAGAACTAATACATACAGACATTTGTGGTCCATTCCCTACGGCTTCTTGGAATGGACAACAATATTTTATTACGTTCATAGATGACTATTCAAGATATGGGTACCTATATTTAATTCATGAAAAGTCTCAATCTTTGGACGTTTTCAAGTCAAATTAAGGCTGTCAAATCTGATCGTGGTGGTGAATATTACGATAGATGTGATGGATCAGGTGAACAACATCCAGAGCCCTTTGCCAAATACCTAGAGAAATGTAGAATCGTCCCGTATACACTATGCCGGACAAACCCAGCATGAATGGTGTAGCGGAAAGACGAAATATAACACTTAAGGATATGGTAAGAAGTATGATTAGTCGTTCTTCTCTACCAAAATCCCTCTGGGGTGAGGCACTAAAGACAACAGCATATATACTTAATAGAATACCTAGTAAAGCAGTAGTCAAAACCCCGTATGAGCTGTGGACAGGAAAGAAGCCTAATATTAGGCATCTTCACATCTGGGGTTATCTAGCTGAGGCTAGACCTTATAGGCCTAATGAAAGAAAATTGGACTCAAGAACTATTAACTGCTATTTTGTTAGGTATTCTGAGCGCTCTCGAGGTTTCAAGTTTTATGATCCCACTTCTAGATCATTTTTTGAGACAGGAAATGCTAGATTCCTTGAGGATGTTGAATTTGGGGGGGAGGGGGAGAGATAACATAAGGAAAGTTATCTTTGAAGAGAAATTGGTTTTTTTTCCTCATGTGATTATAAATGATTTTTAGGCTCCAATTCCTGACTTCATTATTGAATCAATTATAGAACAAGACAACATTGAAGTCCCCGTTGTTGAACCTGAAGTTCAAACTCAACAACCTCAAGAAGTGCCACTAAGAAGATCTACTAGAGAGAGAAGAAGTGAAATTCCAGATTATTATATTATATTTCTTCAAGAAAATCAAGATGATGTGGGCGTAATGAAAGATGATCCAATCAACTTCCAACAAACTTTACAAAGTTCTAACTCTCAAAAGTAGATAAGTGTTATGGAAGAGGAAATAAAATCCATGAAAGACAATGACGTTTGGGAACTTGTCGAACTGTCATCAGGAGTGAAACTCATAGGTTGTAAATGGATATTTAAAACCAAAAGGGATTCACATGGCAATATCGAAAGATATAAGACTTGTCTTGTTGTAAAAGGTTTTAATCAAAAAGAAGGCATTGACTACAAAGAGACTTTCTCTCCAGTTTCACCGAAAGACTCTTTTAGGGTAATCATGGCACTGGTAGCTCACTTTGATTTAGAGCTACAACAGATGGATGTAAAAACTGTGTTTCCCAATACGAACATTGATGAGACGATTTATATGATGCAACCGGAAAACTTTCTGTTCTATAATTCAAAGTTTATGGTGTGCAAATTGAAGAAATCCATCTATAGTCTCAAGCAAGCCTCTCGTCAACGGTATCACAAATCCATGAAGTGATGACCTCCTTTGGTTTTAAGGTGAACATAGTGGAAGATTGTGTATATCACAAGTTCAGTGGAGTAAATCAATCTTTTTGGTGTTATATGTCGATGACATACTCATAGCTAGTAATGATGCAGGTTTATTGCATGACATTAAGAGATTTCTCAAAAGAAATTTTGAGATGAAGGATCTTGGTGATGCTTCTTTTGTATTAGGAATTGAAATATTACGAGATCGATCTCAAGGTATTTTGAGATTGTCACAAAAGAACTACATTGAAAATATTTTGAGTAGATTTGGCATGAAAGATTGTGCACTAAGAGATACCCTGATCCCTAAAGGTGATAAATTTCATTTAGGTTAATGCCCCAAAACTACACTCGAGACTAAGGAGATGTAGAAGGTTCCCTATGCATCGGCCATTCGAAGTCTAATGTATGCTCAAGTTTACGATTTTAGATATTGTGTTCATAGTTGGAGTATTAGGCAGATATTTGAATAACCGGGGATGGATCATTGAAAAGCAGCCAAACGGGTTATGAGGTATTTACAGAAAACAAAGGATTATATGCTCACTTATAGAAGATCATTGGGTATT
>NC_052354.1:16487567-16629849 GCF_009727055.1 Benincasa hispida
GCAAGTCGAAAAAAAGACAGTCGAATCAAAATAATTTTGTTTTAAGTTCTATTTCTTTCAGAGGGCAATATGAATATTCTATTATGTTCTATCAACACACAAAAAGGGTTATACGATATATCTGGTGTGGAAGTCGGCCAACATTTGTATTGGCAAAATAGAAGGTTTTCAAGTACATGCCCAAGTACTTATTACTTCTTGGGTTGTAATTTGCTATCTTATTAGGTTCAGCCATTATAGCTGTTCGTAATCCACAAACCATTCCTACTGACGTGTCAGAATTTCTTCGAATATGTCCTTGAATTCATTCGAGACGTGAGCAAAACTCTAAGATTGGCGAAGAATAGGTCCATGGTTCCCTTTATTGGAACTATGTTTCTATCCTAGGTTGAATCTATTTGATAGTGATTATGCTAACAAAAGTACCATTTCTTGATGGCGAAAAACATCAATAAAGGGTTTTTGGTGACTTTTTTGACCGTCAAGCTTTTATTGTTTGCCTTCTTGATCTTTTTTTGTCATCTAAGTAAGATCTTTTTTTTTTTTTTTTTACATTTTCGCCAATCAACAAAGGCCAAATTTGTAGTAGTGATTAGAGTGATTCGTCAATCTCAATCACAATCTGATTTTCAAGCTCAAACCTTACTAGAAACTGAATTGACAAACTATCAGTTGACAAGAGGTAGACCAAGAAGATCCATTAAACCTCCTTTACTTTATGAACAAGCTAATTGTGTAGTTGAAATGTCAAAGATAGAAGTTTATGCTTCGTATATTGATGAAAGTGTTGATTGTTCTGAACTAAAAACCTATGATGAGGCATTCAATTCAAAACAAAAAGAAGAATGGTAGTTAGCTATGCAAGAGGAATTGACTTCATTGAAGAAGAATGATACTTGGAAGCTTAAAGAAGTATCTTCGGGACATAAACTTGTTGATTGCAAATAGATCTTCAAGATTAAACCAAGTATAAATGGAAAAGACAAACCAAGGTTCAAGGCAAGACTGAATGCCAAGGAATTTACCCAAGAATACGGTATCTACTATAATGAAGTGTTCTCTTCGGTTGTTAGATATTAATCTATTAGAGTGCTACTTTCATTAGTTGCTCTTTATGATATTGAATTGGAATAAATGGATGTAACAACCACCTTTTTACATGGAGATTTGGAGGAGGAGATTTATATGCAGCAACCTCCCGGTTTTGTCAAAAAGGATGAATAACACATGGTATGTCTTTTAAAGAAATCGTTTTATGGTATGAAACAATCACCTCGTCAATGGTACAAGCAATTTGATACTTTCATACTTGGTTGTGGTTTTGTTCAAAGCTTATATGATAGTTGTGTATATGTGAATTATATTTCAGCTGAAGACTCTTTTTTTTTTTTTTTTTTTGTTACTCTATGTAGATGATATGTCAATATTATCAAACAAGCTGAGCAAAATTCACAACTCAAGGGCCAATTAAACAGTGAGTTTGAGATGAAAGACATTGGCCAAGCAAGCAAAATTCTAGGAATGCAAATTCAAAAGAACTGAGAAGCAAGTATTCTGACATTGACTCAAAATGATTATTCGAATAAGCTGGCCAAGAAATTTAATATGAAAAATGCAAGGACAGTCTGTTGCACATCATTTTAAATTTTCCAGAGCACATTCTCCTACAGTAGCAGAAGAGATGGAGGAAATGTCTATGGTTCCTTACTTAAATTTAGTTGGCAGCTTAATGTATGGTATGACTTGTACCAGACCGGATATATCTCAAGCTTCAAGTGTGATCAATAGATTTATGAGTAATCTAGGCAAACCACATTGAGAAACCTGCAAATGGGTCTTGGGATATGTCAAAGGAAGCTGGAACACTAATCCGGTTTATACAAAAGGTTATTATGATGAAAACTGTGTTATAGGCTATGTTGATTCTTACTTTGCAGCTAATGTGGATAGAAGAAGATCAACCAACGGATATGTCTTTACTTTATTTGAAAATCCTATTAGCTGGAAATCTTCTTTGCAATTTGTAGTTGCTTTGTCCAGCGTAGAGGCTGAGTATATTCTCTTACAGAATCAGTCAAAGAGGATGTTTGGCTTAGGGGATTAATTATTGAGTTTATTGGAGAAATATCAGTACCTATCATATTTTGTGACAGTCAAAGTGCTTTAGCGCTTTTAAGAAATCCTCTATATCATGATCGTACTAAACACATCAATGTAAAATATCATTATCTTCGAGAAATGGTCGTGAACAAGTTAGTCAAGCTGGAGAAAATTTCTTCTCTGAACAATCCTGCAGATATGCTTACAAAGTCTTTTAATAAGCTCCATGATTCAATATCTAACCAGCCTATAAAGGCTGGGTGTTAACTAACAAAGTCCATGACATAAAATTCACAAGGTATCTAGTATGGGTCTTTCATTTGGTATATTTGTATAACTGTAAGGTGATTTGTGATCAATTTTGACGGATATACAAATAGACTTGTGTAGAAGCTAAGTTGGGCTTTGGGCTTGGGCTTTACTTATTTGGCCCATTTTTGTTAACTCTCTTACTTACTTTCAAACAAGTACTGGTTTGTTTGTAAGCGAGCTGTGTGTGAGAAATGAAAGCTTTGACTGAAGTCTGAAAGTCAGTTTGTATCTTCGTCTTTCTGAAGCTTCTTCATCAATAAGATCCATGGATGCCTTGTAAAGTGGAGGTAGACCAAACTTGGTTGAACCACTATAATTCTTTCTCTGTTTCTCTTCTTCTCTTACTCTTTCGTTCTTTTGTTTGCTAATCACTTTTCCGGTGAATTAGTTTTTGTATCATGGATCCTTGAGTGTACTTAGTTATATGTATATTTAAAATTCTACGGGATAGGAAGTTAGGGTATATACTTACTACATTATATGATATCTTTCGTGATGTACCTAGTTGTAGGAGCTTACCTAAACAATCGTGTGCACTTATTTCCACTTTTATTGGCCATTTTATTAAAAATTTTGGGTCTATTTATTTACTTTGTGTTTTTTGATTGCTTATAGACCACATAGATAATTATATTTACAACATTTTTCTCTTGAGATTTACATTGTACGAAAGAGATTTATATCTAAATCGGGTATCTTTTCAATAATTAACAGTTAAGGATTTTGTGTTTTATGAAGTTATATAAGGTAGTTGCATCAAGTTTTGATTCAACTTATCCTTATTTTAAGATATTAAGTATTTTCCTACACGTATGGTATATTATATGTTAGTTATGGTTCTTATATATACATTGAAATACCAACGTTTATGACATTAGTATGTTTGTTTACATGTATCTTTATGTATATTCATGACTACGATATTGTGGATACACTACGAAAGTTAGAAATTTTGTATTTTGTATTTGTTTTTGTTGTTTTCAACAAAAAAAAAAAATTGTAATAAAACTACATTCTAATTTGTAACCTTGTCATAATATGGCAATAGGCCCTACAAAGGGAGAAGCACAAAAAAAAATTGTATTTATATTTATAAATAAAATAGTGTTGAGTATAGCTCAATTGACATAAGAATGTACTGTTAACTACGAAGTCTATAGGATAATCCATTTGCTTGATTTACTAATTTTGTATATGTAAACCACAAGTAAATAATTAATTAATTAATTATAAGAGATCCACCATGCACTCCTAAATTAAATATATTAAATGTTATTTCATCATTTAAAATAAAAAAAATAATTGAATATTTTGTATTAAGAATTAATATATAATTCCGCGCTTTAAAATTTAAAAATAAAAATTTGGATACAATGAAGACATAAAAACTGTTGTTTTCAGAATTTCCACTGTTTGATCGTAGAATCCGAGAACAATTTTCAAAAATATTTCAAATTGTCTTCCAAATACACATTTATTGTACTCGATAAATCTAAAAGCATAAAATAAAATTAAATTAACAAACAAATAAGCCCTAAATGTCGGTCTCAATTCCGATACAAAATTTGAGCTTAGTCCAAGTTTACATCGGTTGAAAAGTAATCCATCAATGGTAATGTAGAATACAAAATACAATGGACATTAATAATAGTCTATCGCAAATAGACAGAAAAATTTTCTATATTTTTAAATTTTTTCCAGTATACTGTATTTGTGGGGCTTAGCCTCAAAGACTTATAATTAATTATTTTGGATATAATATATATGTATATGCCGATGTTTGTATCACGTTGAAATAGGGTGCAAATACAAGGTATCTGTGTCGATGTTGATTTTGTTGAAATTAGTTGCTCGATTTCATCTAATACTATATAACGATACACAATTTTTAGTTGTTTTTTTAGTATTGTGTTTTGTGGTGTCTTGGGGACTAATAGTTAGGGGTATTTTTAAATATAGAAAATAGGTTGAACTATTTACGCATATAACAAAGTTTACCAAATTTACCAAATGACTAATCTTGTTTTTTACTATATGTGTAAATAGTTTCCTATTTTTTTTCATTTATAAGATTTTCCTCTAATTAGTTATTTTCATAGCAAAATTTTTGTGCTTCAAAATATTGTGTTTTTCCATAGTTAATAGATATAATTCTTTTAGGACTACAGTTAATAGAATCTTGATGGTTAGAATTTGAATTTTTGAATTTTTGAATCAGTGTTTTTAAATATTCAATTTTTTAATAGGTAATCAAATTTTAGTTGTTACGATTTGAAATTTATATTTTTTTTATTAGGGATATTTTTATCAATTGTTAATAGTTTTGCCATTCTTCTCATTTCATTTTTTTTGTTTTTTTTTTTTTTTGCTATTTTTCAAAAATCAAATGTATATTGTGTTATTTCTCTTGTCACAAAAAAAAATCCGACTATCCAATCCAACCCAACTCAATTATCGAGGATTAGATTAGATTGGAGGCTCTATTCAAGTATTTCGGATACTCAATCCGACCAACTCAAAATTTCATGTTGGTCCAACAAAACCCAACCATCTACAC
Source organism: Benincasa hispida (assembly GCF_009727055.1). Lineage (NCBI taxonomy): Eukaryota > Viridiplantae > Streptophyta > Magnoliopsida > Cucurbitales > Cucurbitaceae > Benincasa > Benincasa hispida. The sequence continues at coordinate 16,492,537 of NC_052354.1, forward strand.
CCAAAATTTACAAACAACATTGGGGGTTCGTGAAGCGAAATCGATTGATCATTGTGTAATGGACTTAAAGTAACGGGCACTCACAAATGCCCACTCAATATTGGGCTTCATTTGGGTGTCCGGCCCATATTGGCCCTTTTTTTTAACGTATGGCCCAGTCGGTTCAGTTTTCCATCCACCCTTCTTTCATGATACTGCTACATTTTCTTACCCTGCAATGTTGGTAAAAATAAGTATTGTATTTGGTTTTAAAATTAATTTTAGTTATATTTTTCTTCTATAATATTAGTTTGGTAGAAGTATAGGTTTCAAAGTTTTCAACTTACAAGCTTTTAAGTGAGTCGAGATGCTTTAATTACTCATTGAGGTTTAATTGATGAAACTGAAATATATATTTTAATTGTGACATAAATATGTATAAAATACAAATAAATTACCAAATATAATAAATGTTAGCTTTTTTCCCCCCTTTTTTCCATTCATCTTTGACCAATTGTAGTTAATTCTTGACTCATAAATTATATCCAAATCTTTCTCTATTCGATAAGTTGAACATTAAAATTGTGTCACATATATTTTAATTCACGTAAATACTTAATCGATTAAGTTTATTATTGGCCTTTAGATTAGTTTATATGATTTATTTATATTTATTTATATATATATATATATATATATATATATATATATATATTATAATAACGTATAATTCATAGCACATCTATCATGCTCGGGAAAAAAAATTATGTTCATGTCAACAATCAAAATTTATTTAATTTTTTAAATGAGTTTGTGTGTTTATATATTTTCCTTTCTATTCTCTAACATTTTATATTAAAAAAATGTTACATCAAAATATGTGTTATTTAAATTAAATATTAAACATTTTATATTACATTTATTTGAATATATTTACCGTGCATCTTATAAAAAAATTATAAAATAATATATTATGTGGATGTCAAAATATGGAGAGAAGAAATGCACCTGACTTTCACTTGACACTAACAGTAAATTTGTTTGTCGTCGGCTGAAAAGAAAACTTGTATATTAGTGTGATATTTGCCATACACACTCTGATGTTTAAGTCAAAGAGTGGAAAAAAATGTGGAAGTGAGAGATCTTGATAGCAGAATTCAAGTTACCTCTGAGAGTTATAATGATGTATTTGTAGAAGTGTTTGACTTAGATCATCCAAATAGGATTTTGGAGTAGTTTTAGGATGATTCTTCAACTTACCGAGCCGAAAGGTGTGCCCTATTTTATGTTTAGCTAGGTCAATCGAACCCGTTCCCTTAGGTCCATTTTAATCCTACAGTGATGCTTTAGGTCGAGGAATGGACGAGACATGCACCATCAGCTATTTTGCTAGCCCAAGGTTGAGTACGTTGATTTGGCTTTTGGCACAAATTAACCTTCTCCTTAGACTCAACAATGGTGTTTTTGGCCTAAACTTTGTTATTTTCTCAATCTTATTATGTTTCTCCTGTGTCTGTTATACCCTTCAGTCTAAAGTCATCGGTAACACCTTCATTTATGTTAAAAATAAAACTAGAAATAAAAACAAGAAACCAAAATCTTGATTTTGGTGTTTTCAAAATTTCTACATACGTTGGAAAAAATTACAAATAAATAATAGAATAATTGCTAAACATTGGCATATTTTTCAAAATTAAAAAACTAAAAATAAAAAATTTTAAATCTTATTTTGGTCCCTAAACTTTGAATCATGTTCTTTTTTTGTCCCTAAACTTTCAAAGATATCCGTTTTAGTCCATAAACTTTTAAAAAGTGTTTATTTTAGTCTATATTATTAAGATTTTGTTAACTCTAGAGTTTTAATTTTGAATTAGGTGGTAAAGCGATTCTCTACTGGAGATCCCTAGTCATTTTGCATCTAAGATTTTGACCGTTCATTATTTTGTCACGTTGGTGGTTAATATTTCACTACACCTTAATCTTGCTCAACCCATACTAAATGCAATTATTTAATCTTTAAAAAAATTAACATAATCTTAACAACAGTAACTAAAATAATCACTTCTTAAAAGTTTAGAGACTAAAATAGATACTTATTTCAAAATTTAGAGGCTAAAATAAGATTTAAACCAAACAAAAACGTCAGTCAAATCACATCAGCCATTATCAATCAAATTTGAAGAACCGTGAATATGTCTTTCATTGTGAAGCCAATTGTGTAACTTGTAAGAGACAATGTCCATTCTATTGGCTAATTTTCTCCACCTATCCACTCGCGACACGTGTGTTGCCACGCAAGGATCTTTTAGTCAAATAAAATAATAATAAGAGGGTATCTCATCTTAGTGGCATCCTCGTTTTTGAAATATTTTATTGGGTTGATTTCAATGGGTTGAATCTTACTTTAATTGTAGACCAAGTATATGATTTGACAATGAAAGCCACAACAGTTTTTACGATCGGGACCCAACATTTTTCCATTTCCAATTTAATCTATATTTTAGTTTAGTATAATATTAGTTTTATTGTAACCTTTTTTTCCTTCAAAAGAGTGATAGTGATGTGATTTTAAAACAATATGCTTATTTATGGTTCTATTTTAATTTAACCCACTTCTAGACTTTAGATATCCATGTCTTAAGTAACAATAACTGAATAATTTTTTTAAAAAAAGAAGAAATAAAAATAAGAATGGATGATTTTGTAAGAATCTATTTGGTCCTTAAAATTTACACTATATGGTCATTTATGACTAACGAAAAAGTGAATCATATTAAATTTTAATTATGTTATGGGTGAATTTTAACCTAACGAAATAAGTCAAATATTAGAAAAAGATAAGATAAGATAAAGATAAGATTTAACCATAACTTATATATATGAGAGATTCATCTCATCATTATGTTTAGAGGAAAAGGTAAAATCCATCTTAAGTTTCTCACATCATTATAGTTCCATTTGATGTGTCTAAAAACTAATGACTTCTAAATTATTGAGTTCTCATACATTGGAGCTTTTTTTTCCTTTGTTTTGTATATCATCTCTTCCCCAATTTATAAATTTACTGTTGTTGTCACATGAATTGTCATGTGTGTTTTCCCTGTCCAAATGTTGGCATTAACAGTTGGTATTGTATGTGGAACGAGAGTAATCTATCTTTATAAAAGTTAAGATCTTTGCAAAATTAAGAAAATCAAGGCCACAATGACTAAGTTCTCATGCTCTTGTTAAGGAAGAAATTATGACAGTGGAAGTCATGGGCAAATCAAATCCACGTGACCCAAATCAAAGGAAACCATGAGCAAATTAGATTCACATGAAGAAGAAGAAATTCACATCATAAAAAAGGAGAAGATTCTATTAAGATATTGGGGGCTTAGTTTACAAGAAGAAGAAAAAAAGATAAAATAAGAAAAAGACCAAAAAGGAACTTAGAGTTCATCTATTTCCTTCTCTCTTTCTCTCTCCTCAGTTGCAAGTCATTTGGGTTTTGTTCCCATGGGTGCATTTGATCATTGGCAAACAACAACAGCACGAGCAACTCTGTCACTCAGCACCAGTCGTTTGAAGGTTTTGAAAACCGAAGCAGAAGTGTAAAAGGCTATTGTGTCTCTCAATTTACAAAAAAAATGTGGAATGAGGAGTTCGGAGATTATTCATTTGTCTTATTCATCCATGAATTGTGGAGAAAAAAAACTCTCTGGTTTTTCTCCCAATCACACATAGAAGAATCATCTTTCCCTTGAGAATATAGAAGGTTCTCAAGTGGTGATGGTCATTTGTGTTTTCAATTTTGGAGTTTGAATCGTTCGTGACCAGATCAAGGGACTACACGAAGAAATTTGGCTTCAAGGATAAACATATTTTTCTTTCCTATTTCTCAAATTCAGCATGTTGTTTTTTAATTGTTAATGCGTAATTTTGTTCTATTATGTAATTTTACAATTTTGTGAAAATGAAAATTGGGAACGATCCTCGCGTTCGCTTAAGAACCTTCACCGATTCCTTTTAGATGCTTCATCAATTGTAACATTTCTTGATGTATAGCATTGTTAACTGATAGAATCAATGCACTTCACACTTAGGTGCATTTATTTATCAACATAGGTGCCATCTGCTAACATGACATAGATGAAGTCCATTATTTGCTCTTCCATCAATAATGTGTCGTTAGAATTGAGATCTTAATACACCTTGACACTATCATATCCAAACACAATGAAGTTTCCTGATGATGTCAATTGAGATATTGATACCAAATTCGTCTTCATTCCAGGTACATAAATTACGTTCTCTAGTTTCATTTGGTCAGAATTGAAATGCATAGAGGGCCAACACCTCGTTCTCCACCACATTGGATGTCAATTGAGGGTTGAGATCTGATTTTGCAGCAATAAAGCTTTTAAGGTTTAAGTTCATGGATAATAACATTCTCGATTTTGAAATAGCGAAAGTTAGATTTAATTTATGGATTTCATGACATAGAGTGTTTATCTTGGTGAATTATCGATTGATAGCCATATCTAGGGGTGTTTAAATGACTCGGAAACCCAAACAACCCGGACTACCCAACCCAAACTATAAGGGTTGGGTTGGGTTGAGTTGGATTGATTTTTCTTTTTTTCTTTTTTCTTTTTTCTTTTTTTTTTGTAATTTTTGGGTTGAGTAGGGTTGGGTCTCGAGTTGCATTTTTGAAAGATTTGGGTTGACCCAACCCATCTCGAATTACTTTTATTTAGAGTTTTTGTTTTGAACCCCCTTAATGTGTCGCTCATCTCCCTCGCTCTTCCCCCTTTAGACTCTTTCCTGTGCTCTCTCTTTTCAATTTCGCCTTCTGTCGTGTGGCTCTGCTGTGCCTTCTCGTTCGATTTTGCCTTTCACCCTTCCCTCTTCGATCTTGCGTTTGACATCTGTTAGACCTCTCATCTACCTTTTTGTCTCTTTCTCTTTCAAATTTTGATTCTGCTTGTGCTGCCTCTTGTCTCTAGCTCTCCCTCATTTATTCATCGATGCTACCTCTCATCTCTAGCTCTTGCTTTCATTTTTCGGTGTTGCCTCTTTTGTACGTCTCCAACTTTCCCTCGTATAAGTACTCAGTCGTTCGTCAGCTTCAGTCATTTCACTAATCTACTTTAACCGTTGGTATGCTTCAATCCTTCATCTGTCATTCCCCTCATTTAATTTTTTCGAGCAAGTAAGCTTGATCCTTTGTTTGTCATACTTCTTTCAGGTTTCCTGATGCCTTAAAAAAAACAAATAACCCACCCGAAAACCCAACCCCTGAAATTTAATAGTTGGGTCGGGTCCGATTGGAGACCATATTCGAGTCATTCTGGTAGCCAACCCGACAAACTCAAAAATTCAGATTAATCTAAAAAATTCCCCTAACCCGTGTACACCTGCAGTCATCTCCTTTTGAGTAACTGATAAGAGGTCGTTCTCTAGAAATTGCAATATCGCATCAATATTCTTTAAAAAAAAAAAAAAAAGTGTGGCAAACGTGTCCCATGCTACCTTCGGTGTCTCTACTGTACTGATGTACTCCATCATTTCTTTATCAACTGTAGTTTTAATTACAAACATGGCTTTAACTGTCTTGATTCTATTTCTTCAAAGCAGTAGCATCCTCAGGTGGATTGTCTTCAATGCCTCCGATAACATTCCACAAGTCCTAGCTTTGGAGATACGAATTTATGCATGTGGACCATCTTTTTTACTTTTTGAGTGTTGAGCTTTTTTATTCCTCTAACAATTTGAAGGTCTCCCGTCATCTTGTAGTGATGACATACTCCACGAGTAGCTATGTCCCATACAACAAGCTTCACAATCTTAAATTGTACTCGATCTCAAAAACTCCACCACAGCAAGCTATGCTAGCTTGACTCTAATACTACTTGTTGAAGAAATTGGTACAAAGGAAGAGAGACAATCTCTTTTGAAGAAATAAACTTTTATATAAAATGTAGAAAGATAGACACTTTTGAGAGGATACACTCACTCTCTCAACCGTACTCACTTTTCTTCACTAGCTCTCTAACTTTACTTTTTTCTTCATTTCATTGCTTTATAAATGAAGACATATCTCCTATTTATATGCATGGGATCCTTTGACCTCAAGAAGATGATTTTTCTAGACTTTTCTTGGATCTAACCAATTTCTAGATACTTCTACGAGATTATCTTTATCTAAAGAAATTCTCTATATTGGATCCTAAATAAAGACTAAGATATTTCTAGATCTTTCTTATCACATATTTACATGAATCTTCAACATAATTCTAGAGAAATCTATTGTAGATATATACTTTAAAAAGCTTCTAGAATAGTTAATGTTGTCTTCTACTTCAACAAATGTTTGTATCTAGTTGAGTTACAATAAGTTTGTTAGTGTTGTTCAATTATTTATACCTCATTTTTTCCAATAGTGTATTAGACCTTCACACCTCCTTGGATTCTTTACACTCTATATGGTTAAGTGGAGAATATTGGTTTCACATCCTTAAGGAAAATTATTTTCAAGTCCACCAACCAAGATATTCAATGCCTTAATTTTATAGAAATGTCGATGAAAATATCAATAAAGTATCGATTTTATTAGACATTTTAAAAAGAATTATTAAAAACAAAAATTAAAAAAGAGGTAAATCAATAATAAATAAAAAAATAGCTTACGCTTTTTAAACAAGTTATTCTTTTATATTAAATTCACATCAACATTATTTTATTGATTACTTTTAATGCTTCGTTGATTTTTGTATGTTAAAAATACTTTCGGTCTCTAGACTTTCATGAAAGTAACAATTTAATCTCTCGACTTTGGTTTAAAATGATTTTATCCATGTACTTCTAATTTCGTAATAATTTAATCCTTAAACTTTAATATGTAACAAATTGGTCATTGCATTTTTTAATTTGTAACAATTTGGTCCCCACGTAAAAAAAATTAACAAAATTAGATGTAAATTTTTATTATTTTATAACAATCTAGTTAAATCTTAACACTGATCTGTACTATAGAACTAATTTGTAACAAATGTTAAAGTACAATAACTACTTATTATATAGTAAAGTTATGAAACTAAATCGTTATAAAATAGAAAGTACAGAGATCAAATCATTATAAACCTAAACACTAAATGTTGCTTTTATGAAAGTTTAAAAAGTGATATTTAATCAATTTTTTTTTTTATATTTAGAAATATCATCAACCTCTTAATATCAAACCTATAAAATATAATATCACGTTTCGAATACTTATGTAATTCTAATTTATCTATAAAATAATAGAGCGAGGGCGCCATGTTGTATAAGGAAATAAAAAAGGGGAAAAAAACAAACACAAATTTTAGGGAGAAAAATGGAAATAAAAGTCGGATGGTAACGCGCCGCCCCCAAAATAAAGAGACTTGAAGGTATCTAAAACCAAAAGCATTCATCACCACGCAACTCCCAGTTTTGAATTTGGACGCTAAACCGTCCGAATACACCAAAACCCTTGATGCAAAATTTTGAATTTTTTTTTTTTTTTTTTAAGAAAAAGTAATAATTTCAAACCAATGACTTCTAGGAACACGTATCTGAAAACTAGCCTCTTCTATTCAAATGGCCCTCTAGTTATTTTATTTTAAGACAAATATCAATTTATATCCTTTCACTTTGAAGATTGTATCAGTTTAAACCATAAACTAAAAATTATATCGATTTAAATTTTAAATTTTGGTGATTGTATCGATTTAAACTCTGAACATTCATAAGTGTATCCAATATCAATTTATATCCTTCCACCTTGAAGATTGTATCAGTTTAAACCATAAACTAAAAATTATATCGATTTAAATCTTAAATTTTGGTGATTGTATCGATTTAAACTCTAAACATTCATAAGTGTATCCAAACAAAACATGATAGATGGTTTAAATTGATACAATTATGGAAGTTGGAGTAAAACAAATATACTTATAAAAGTTTAAGGTTTATTTGGTACAATTATTAGTTTGAGGTTTAAATTAATATAATCCCCAAAGTTCAAGATTTAAATTGATATAACACCCAAAATTTGGGGGTGTAATTTGATATTTGCCATTTATTTTATCCGTTGACAATGGGTCATGTATGTATATAATTATGTATTAAAAAATATATACTAACTCGTTTGAATTTTGTGAATTAAAATAGTATTAGTGATGAGTTGAACAATTTGATTGTGCTAGCTTATTACTCTATTTTAATTAGATGCGTACAATTGGCAATAGTTTTTTTGTGACAGTATTACACGGTTTTTACGAATAGGAATGATGTGGAAGAGAAAATAAATAAACACATCTGTTTAATTCAATGGTAGAGCGAAGAGAAAAATAAATGTTATAATTTTTAGTTTTACATTTGTTATTGGTAATTTTGGACATACGAGAAAATCGAAATTCAATTTTGAAGATAAAGGCAAAATAAGTTGACTCATCCCAGGCGGATGTAATACAAGAAGGAAACACGTATAGATGAGACACAAGTAGAGAGTTGGTGAGGCAATTGGGCTATCTGGCCCAAAAGACCTACCTCGACTTCGAAGTATGAGGCCAATAAGTTTGCTCAAGTAGACCTGACCCAAAAGGTTCATCTAAACTATCCAACTAATTTTCCCTTATGCAGGCTCGATTCATCTTCATAAAGTCTTGTTTAACCTTATTTATATAGAACGTGATAATTCTACATTAGGTAAATTTTTATAATTTTTTCCCTAAAAACTTGTTCTGACCCTTATGCTGAAAATCGACTTAAGCATAAAAATGTACGTGACAATATAAATTTGTCTAATTAAATTGTGAGATAACATCAACATCTAAAATTATATGAACGAGTCAAGATGAACATGATTTAACTAGTTCAAATATATATTTTTTCAACCAATAAATTAGAGTTTCAAACCCCTCGTCCCTTCGCATGGTATTGAACTAGAAAACAAAAAGTAAAAACACCTTTCTAGGTTTTGTACTTTAGTCCCATTCCACTTGAATTTTATATTTCTAAATGTTTAAATTTAATTTATAAATTTTAATTGATATTACCATTAATTTAGTGTTTACCATTTTCCCCCTTAAATTATAGTTTATGTTAGTTCCCCTTATAAGTCTTAAAACACATCTCTATCATGTTTTTTCAAGCATGTAAAGCAAATAGTTACATTTAATTTTAAGATATATTAAAAATACAAAGAATAAATAGAACAAAACTCGATATACAATACATAGAGCAAAATAATATTTTTAAATAAAAATATAAAAGTAAAATTAAATCCCTATTAAAAAAGAGAAAATTTAGAGATGGAAGTAGTATTTATATATTTAATTTTTAAAAATAAAAATAAAAACAAAATAACGATCAAACAAGATCTAAATGATTATATTAAACTAATTTAATAGTTGTTAAATTATAAGTTAAGTAATTAAATTTAAGAGGTATATCTATGTAGTCTATATATTTTAAATCTATTTAAATTTGTATTTCAAAGTCATTGGTTTATTCGGTATTTTTAAATCTATGATTTATTAGATATTAAACTAAAATACGGTCGAAATAATGTCTCAACGTATTTCTTTGGTTAAAAACTTATGGTGAAGAAAGAGCTTCGAAACTTTTTTATATTCCTTATTCTTCGTGGTTTAGGCTTTTAGCGTGTTAATAATTTAATTTTGTAATTCTTTTTAATTGCTGTATTCTTAAATAAAATATATATGTATATATAAAAAATAGAGCCGAATATGTATTTTCTTAATATAATAATATATAAACGAACGAGGATTTTGTCCTTCGCATTAAATCACATTTAATATTTCTATGTTGACAGATGATTAACAAGGAGAGGGTATCTCCTTCAATGGACGACGCCGAATCAACAGTAGACCATGAATTCCAAAATTTTCCCGGGAAAATAATTTGATTCCGTCGAGAAAATTTCTTCCATTCTACCATTTCCTCCGATTCCGTCTCCGTTCATCGGATCAACTCTCGGCGTCTAAATTTCCAGTTCCACTGACTGGGAAGAATCATCAGAATCCATACAACTCCATGCGCTGATTTTGCGCATGGAGATTACATACTCATCACCTAGCGCCACCAGTCTTGCTTTCTCTAATTCCGCTCTTTCCGCTATGCCTGCCTCCAGCCGACCTGTCAAGGTCATTCCATTGCAGCATCCTACTACGACGTCCTCCTCCACCGCCGGTGGATTCTACGCCGGTACTATGGTGAAGTCATGGACGACGAAGGTTAAGCGGATGACTTGGATTCACTGGATGGAACTTCTGTTACCTTGCTCCCGTTGGATTAGAACGTATAAATGGCGGGAGAATTTACAGAGCGATCTCTTGTCCGGGATTACTATTGGCATCATGCTCGTTCCGCAGGTACGATTATACTTTTTCTCGAAGTTTGATTCAGAAATGATTAATGATTGTTCGATTTTTTGTTTGATTGTTTCGTTTAGTTGTCGAGGAAGAAAGGAAAGAAAGTACAAGAGATTTGAATGTTGTTTAATTTGGTGGCCAAAATCAAAGAATTAGTGAATTATGCCAACTGCGTGTTTTTGTTTTTGGAATTTGTACGTTGCGTCCCAATTGGTTCTAACTAAAAAGTTGAACAGTATTTTAAACGGAAAAGAAAAATCACTACAGAGTGTTTGCTGAAATTCTATAAGCAGTAGTTTCTGCTCCAATGACATCTTGATTTTGTCTTTTTTCTTACTTTCATGGGTAAGTAACTTCAAGTCCGGTTCCTCATCCTCAACGACCAAAATGATTTCTGGAGCCATTTACTTTGGGTGATTATGAACGTTTTTTGTTTTACGTCCACTCTGTAATCAGCTAAAGTTCAAATTTGGTACGAGTACCAAAATTGGCTGTTCCTTTCAACGTTCAATGTTGGTTATGGAACAAGAATAAAATTATCACCGTTGGATTTCTAGTTCAATCAGTCAAGCATGATCGAAAATGTTGATGTTTGGACAACCTTTTCTTGACACCAACTATCTTATTGGTCTTATAATTAAACTCTTGAAGCATGTTTCTTGACATTTCAAAAGTTTCATTTCATCAATTTTGCCAGTTATGTTACGGTGTAATTGATGATTGTTAAAAATGAGCAATGAACATTAAGAACTGTACAAGTTATAGCTAAGAAAGTCAGATTGAATTGTTGCCATAGAAATAATTTGTGTTTTGTACAGATTAGTAGGTTCAAAATATCTATTATTCCATAATGTAAATTTTCTTATCTTAGATTAATTTGTTGTTGTTGTTGTTGTTGGAGATTTTGACCTGTCTTAGACTCTATGTTAATTACATATTTCAAAATAGTTGACTGTATGTTGTGGTCTGACTGCTTGTTCTGATTTACCAGGCAATGTCTTATGCAAAACTAGCCGGGCTTCGACCAATATACGGACTTTGTAAGCAAACAATTCTTAATTGAAATAAACTGCCCCGATGGTGTTGACGTCTTTTTCTTCCTTACACTTTGCTAACGTTTTTATGCTTATAGATTTGAAAGCCTCTCTATGTTACATATCCTATTTTCATCTCACCCTGTAATTTTTATTGCAAGGCAGATTCGGGTTTTCTCCCTTTGTTCGTCTATGCAATTTTTGGTTCTTCTCGTCAGCTGGCAGTTGGTCCAGTAGCATTGGTTTCTCTACTGGTTTCCAATGTATTGGGTGGAATTGTCAATTCATCTGAGGAATTATATACTGAACTCGCAATCTTATTGGCACTCATGGTCGGAATATTGGAATGCGTGATGGGTCTCTTGAGGTAGGTATCCTTTTCCGCTTGATGAGATATTTATTACATGTAAAACGTTATTATTTCATAATCATATCTCAAGGTATTCATATAATTGATATATTTGACAAATCAGGCCGTTGAAACAGCAGATGTTTATATAATTAATCATCAATCACATGAATATTTGTTTACAACACGTTGTAATATAGCACTTCTCAAACTGAACCTTGAACAAAGTTATTGGTTTTTATCCTATTTAGTGACTGTGTTATACAACTAAAACATTATTTTTGGAGTAATGGCAGAATACTTTTGTAGAATTGGATATGAAGGAAAATAGTCTGCTAATAGATCTTTTTAATTGATTAATTTAATTTAATTTGACCTAATTAGATACTCTATTTGTTGCCTTTTGTCAGGCTTGGATGGCTTATTCGCTTTATCAGCCACTCTGTAATCTCTGGCTTTACTACAGCTTCTGCCATCGTGATTGGATTATCCCAGGTGAAATACTTTCTGGGGTATGATGTATCAAGAAGTAGCAGAATCGTGCCTCTAATTGAGAGCATAATAGCTGGAGCGGACGGGGTATGTATTGCGGGCCCTGTATTAAATAACCTTGTGGCTTAGTAGACTAGGTGTTGATTTAATACTTCATTTATCCTGCTATGAATAATCCAACTACAATTGATTTCTTCTTACGTAGTAGGTACAATATATCTAGATATATAATTCTTGACTAGGATTTCAACGTGAATCAAAGATGCAAATTGCCATGTAGGATAAATACTTTTGAAGCATGCTCACATCTACTCACTTAAATTTTCATATATTTGTATATCCTCGATAAATTTTATATAGGATTCACTATGATTCTTTGGTGATTTATATTAGAGGAGCTTCAAACTTTAGAAACTTTTCATGCAAAGCCGATTAATAAATACCTCATCGAACTTTGTACCAACTGACGGGGCTGTCTCCCTCTCTAATCTCCTTAGGATGCACTTTAAATTATTTTACATCAACTCCTATTTAGCAATTAAGTTAAAGTTTTAATTCCTGAATTTTGAAATCTCCCTTTGTTTGGTGAGCAATTCCACTTTAACGCTTATAGCATATTTAGTTTGGAACATGAACTAATACACGGCAGAACAAACGAGGGAAATTGAGTTGATAAAGTATCTTTGCATGACATTATTTTTACAGGATTTGCATCTTATTCAGTTTTCTTTATGTATACCATCTAATGGAGATTTCTATTTGTAGTTCTTATGGGCACCTTTTATAATGGGATCAGTCATCCTTGCGGTAATTCAAATCATGAAGCATTTGGTATGGAATTTTATCTACTTATTAAGAATGTTAAATTATCATTAGAATCTTCTTATGATTTTAGCATTTTTTATTAGGGAAAAACAAGGAAGCACTTACGGTTTCTCAGAGTTGCTGGCCCCCTTACAGCAGTGGTTATGGGCACAACTTTGACGAAAGTATTAAATCTATCTTCCATTTCTTTGGTAAGCATCTATGATTTTAAAAAAAGATTAGGATTCTTTCTAGATCTGTTTGTTACTTTATCCAGATTCAACTCACTTTTATGCAAATGATGTTTATAATAATATGCTTTAAACTACTATCAATTTTAATTTCGTTGCAATGCTCCATAAACTAAAATTGATGTATGTTAATTATGAACAAGGCATAGACAAAAACCTAGTAATTTTAGTGAAAGACTTCCTACATAGATTTGAATTTCATGCTACAATATTGATTTGTGGTATGTAATTGATTTATATTCATGCCCTTGTGCTCTTTACTATGCTGTAAAAACATACAACTGCTAACTCTCGACATATTTGTTAGTCTTAGTTATTTTTAAAGGGATTAGAAACTTCAAATGATATGTTGATAATGAACCAAAGATGCTTATTAAAGTGGTATTGGTTTAGGTTGGAGACATTCCCCAAGGCCTTCCAACGTTTTCTATCCCTAAAAGATTTGAGCACGTGAAGTCGTTGATTCCAACTGCCTTTCTGATCACTGGAGTGGCTATTTTGGTAGGAGTAGTCATTCTTATCCCTCCAAAATTTGGTGCTTACGTTATTATCATGCTTGATGCTCAGTGGTTTCTTTTGGACATTCTCTTTTGTACTTAGGAATCTGTTGGGATTGCGAAAGCATTAGCAGCCAAGAATGGGTACGAGTTAGATTCAAATCAGGAGGTATGCACTTTTGTCCTTTGAAAATGATTCACATGATTTTTGCACCTTGAAACTGTCTGCTTCACCTTGAGACAAGTCATTTCTAATTTATATATATATATATATTGAACAGTTATTTGGCCTTGGAGTAGCCAATGTTGTTGGCTCATTTTTTTCTGCATACCCTACAACAGGTAAATTTTCTTTAATATTTTCTCTTATTCAGCTACTAACCATTGACTCATAATTGGCTAGAAATATATAATGATTTGATATTTCTTTGTTCAATGAATCATCAGCGTGAATACCTTTTCCACTGTTTTTGTAGGTTCTTTCTCAAGATCAGCTGTGAACCATGAAAGCGGAGCAAAAACTAGCTTATCTCAGATTGTTACAGGAATCATTATGGGCGGTGCCCTTCTTTTCTTGACTCCGCTGTTTGAGCACATACCTCAGGTTTATCTCAATTTTCGCATTATAAAAGACATTAACATAACCGGGTGATGGCTTGTACTTGGACCTTGTTATTGTTTGTTCCATTGCGTTTCCTTTTCCTTTTGCAGAGAAGGTCACAATACTAATGCTGCAATCATTGTTTAGTATGTCAAATAGGAGCTAAGAAAACTTAAATGTGATTTGTTTATAATATATATATTGAACTCTTTTTAATCTTTAAAGCTTAAACTATGAGGTTAAAAATTAGTTTTATCATTTTATTTCTTATTTCCATCTTTCATATCCCGTTTTGGACTTGGACTGGACATAATTCATGGATTGTTGTTTCGGAAGGAGGAAATACTGTAGTAAATTTGAGATTCCTATTCTATTTGCACCATAAACACTTAATATATTTGTCTCTTTGAAACCACCATTGCATTTTTTTTAGTTAAAGATGCTAACCTTGCTAATTTGTTCTCTGTCATCTTAGTGTTCTTTGGCTGCGATTGTCATCTCTGCTGTAATAACTTTGGTAAGCACCACTGATCTAGCAGATTCTTTTTCTTAGCTAGATCCTCTGATCATGTTAACAAATGATGACTAAATGTACTTATCTAATAAATGAGCTAATTCATGAATAGAGCTCATGGTCATAGTTGATAGATTTTGCTCAAGAAAAGGGTCTAGGAAAAAACTAAGTTTTGTTGTTCAATACTCGTTAGTTCTTTATTATAATTTGACTGATAACTCATGCGAAATTCAATATCTGCGCATTGCAACAAATCATCTTTCCCGGTTTATTTAAATGGGGGAGTCAAGGATGAGTTGACAAACTATTATTATCATATGATGCGCCAGTCAGACAAACTATATAGGGAACATGTTGTCCTGCTTGTTTCGATGAGATTATCGACTATAGAACTTTATTTTTTCTTTTGTTTTCATACGGCTGTCATGCAGCAACTGTTATTCTTTTTTTTATTTGGATGCCTATTGTTTCAGGTGGATTACGAGGAAGCTATTTCTTTGTGGTGTATAGATAAGAAAGATTTTCTTCTTTGGGTGATAACTGCCATTGCTACGTTGTTCCTTGGTATTGAGATCGGTGTCTTAATTGGGGTATGAATTTAAAATCTGTCATCCGATCTAATACAATAGTTTTATTTAGATAATTATTTATCGACTTTTTGTGTGTTCTTATTTATTATGGAAACCGTTGTATCTTAGCTTTCAACTCAAACAAATTCATGATTTTGACCTCTTTAAAGTTCAGAAGTAGCTTTATATTGATAAGAAAACCAACTCGCGTAAAAAAAAGAGTACAAGATTGCTACTACAAGATTGCTACATTAAGAATGGTAGAGCCATTGTCAACACAAAATGAATAACAATAAAATTATTACAGAGAAGAGTCGCAACTATTTGCAAGTAACTATAAAATATGTAAATATACACCCAAAGAGGAAAAGGAATTGCTTCCAAACATCATTCAGGATCCCTCAACCTGAATAAACTCATATGTCTTTTTCTTAAAAATTGCTCTACATGATCGCAAAGAAAATTGCTTACCATAACAGTGACTTTTCGCCTAAAAAGTTGAGAGAATTTCATTCATTATTTAATGGCACTCAAAGATCAACCCAAAGACACCTCAAAAGACCACAAGATTGTACACTACGCCCTGATGGGGCACCTATAATAAGTACTTCAATTCTATTGACACCTTTTTGCACTTTATCTACCACAGAGATCTTTGTTAACCTTTTCTTTTGACGTTAGTTTTATACTCAGTGTGTATAATGTGGAACTAGAACCTTACTTGTTACACAATTATTTTAACTAAAATTGAAGTACCTGTTTAAAAATGTCTCCATTAATGATGTTCGACTCTTCTATTGTCTATTCCAAAGAATACCACGAGAAACATGCGGTTGAATGTGAATTTTATTTTGTAGGTGGGTGTTTCACTGGTCTTTGTCATTCACGAATCTGCAAATCCACATATGGGTAAGTGGTTCATCTCTAATGCTTATATGTGAACTTGGCGTGTTGGGTCCCACATTTAAGTCTTACCTCTAATGAAATTAACCTCGTGTGATTGATTTGTATATCTTGTCAAAAAGGTGCATAGTGAATTTCCATCATAGATACTATAAATTCCATAGCAATTATGCTTTCTGTTCTCAAACCAATCAAAACTTGCCATTACAAGGAACTTCTAAAATCGATGATTCATTACTCTCCCCATTTCAACAGCATTCTTATTGGTGTTTCTATTTATTTTTAATGAATAATCAAGCTTTCATTCAGGAAAAAAATGAAAGAATACAACACGTAAAAAAAAATAAAGCCCACAAAGTAAGAGTGGAGGGATCCTACTTGAAAGGTCTCCAATCAAGCAAGAAAAATGAGAATTACTTCCTACTCCTTGGCCATCGGCCTATTTATTTAATCACTTCTATTTCTGTTGGAAGGATTATATTCTTCTGCGAATAAACTAAACGGAAAACAAAAATTCTATGAGGTATTGAAGTACATGATCCTTAGAAGGAACAAAAGGCTTGTAATTAATCAATAAAATTAAATTATCATTGTTTACTTTTAATATTCTGAAGTATCCTAATTAGAGAATCCTGAGAGAGTAGAGAATTGGATTAGAAATTGTATTGATGATTTTAAAGAATAAGAAAATACAGCTAAATATCCATAGTAATTCTATGCACAAGCACAAACAACTAAGTAATTGTTCAACTTACTTTATTCCTCTATTTATGACCTTTTTCTTTTAACAAACTTGCTAATGACTAACATACGTCTAATACAATTTTATCATATCCTCATACTTCAATGTTAACTCTTTGATTTGTCATTTTACAGCTGTATTGGGGCGTCTCCCTGGCACCACTGTGTATAGAAATGTTCAACAGTATCCTGAAGCATATACCTATAATGGGATTGTGATTGTTCGAATTGATGCACCAATTTATTTTGCAAACACAAGTTACATCAAAGACAGGTGCTTCTTCCACCCATGGGCTTATTAGTTTGGCATACTTGTCCTCACAATCCCATTGAGACCATTTACTTGCCTTTTTATTGTTTATATTTTTTTCCACAGGTTACGTGAATACGAAGTTGAAGTGGATCGATCTACTGGTCGTGGACCGGACGTCGAAAGAGTCTATTTCGTGATTATAGAGATGGCACGTAAGTTTATACATCCTCCCACTTTCGTAGAGTTCATAAAATATATATAGTTGAAATGAACACCACTTGTTTTTATGCTTTTGTTGGTATGGTCATACAGTTACTTTTGTGTGGAATGTGTAATGCTATGTAGACGGAGAGAGTGCTTATGGCCAATAAGCACTCCCCGCTCAAAATCATCATGTTTGAAATCTTTTGTTAGAAAAGCCTTATAGCTTGCTTGTGGTTTTCAAAATGCTTGTGAATGAAGCACTTAAAAATACCTTTCAAAAGTGTATAGAACCAAGCCATGAAAGCAACTTAACGTAATACATTCTTGCTGAGTGGCTTATAATCAGCTTAGTTTGCTTATTAAATCCACTTTGAAACATGCCTAAATCTATTCGCTTCTTCATTTATGAAATTTTTAGTCTTAGTTATTAATCTTAGTTTCTATTTTTCCAATGTGTTTTCTATCTTGGCAGCTGTTACTTATATAGATTCAAGTGCTGTCCAAGCTCTAAAAGATCTGTATCAAGAGTACAAACTTCGTGATATTCAGGTAGTTATAACTCCATTTCTCTCAATACATTCAATCATTGATTATTTCTCAACTAACAATTTGTTTTGTATATAGATTGCCATTTCCAATCCGAATCGAGACGTTCTGCTTACATTTTCAAGATCTGGCGTCGTCGAACTTATTGGCAAGGAGTGGTTTTTTGTGAGAGTTCATGATGCAGTTCAAGTTTGTCTTCAACATGTGGAAAACTTAAAAGAAACAGCCAAAATATCAAATTCATCACCTAAAGATGGATCAAGCTTTCTCCAAAGTTTAATGAAGTCCAGAAGTGAGGATTTATCAGTGAGCCAATTAGAGTCGGGCTTCCAAAAATCTCCAAGTTCCAATGAAATCGATCCTCAATTGGAACCTTTACTGTCTCAAAAGCCTTAAAAATGGTTTGGCCATATGTAATTTTTTTTGATAGAATGCATGGCATAAGAAGGATATCGATTATTGTGTAAAAAGTTGTGCATATGTATGCTTTATTGTCTCAATAATCTTTATATATGTAAATTGATTTGTTGTGATTTTGAGTGAAAGTGCCGTCATAAAAGTTCGGGCCAGCATGAGCATTACTCAGAGGTTTAAATTCTTATATACTATGAAAAATGATTAATCTAACCTTACTAAGAAGTCATTTCGATGTATTTCCTTGCAAGTGAACCCAATTTAATAATATAAATGTATTTATTATCTAATATAATGTTATCACCAAGTCAATTGTATTTGGCTTATATTCATTTGGTTAAAATCGGAGGTTCAAATTCTTATATACTAAGAAAAATGATTAATCTAGCATTATTATGAATTTATTTGGATGTATTCCCTCGCAAGTGAACATGGTTTGATAATATAAATGCATTTGAATGCAATTGGTCATTTATTTGAACACCGATTATAATTTTGAAGGTATATCTGATATAACGTTATAACAGAAAACATCAACTTGACCTCAACTTTTTAAATTCCTAGCCTATATCTATAAGCTCAATTTGGAACTCAAGTTTACTAAAACAAAAACAACAATAATAAGAGACTTAAAACATTTCCTTCAACGTTTTCTCTTTTTTCTTTTTATAATAATCATTTGCAGAGAATGGTTGCAAACTTGTTAATCCTTTTTATTATTATTATTTTTGCCCAACCGATACTAATTTATGTGCTAATTAGTAGTCATAATTGTCCATTGCCATTGCTAGAGATCAAATCTTAATTCTTGAAACACCCATTGGAATTATGAGAGACCATTATTGATAGTGCTACACTATCCACGAGAACATTAGGTATTTGTTGATATGTGCCAACATGTTTTGATAGGTTCATTCATGTCATCTCAAACTACATGTCACAACAATCCCATCAAGCACATACATAATCGATGTATTTTACCTCAATGGAGTCGGCTC
Organism: Benincasa hispida; assembly: GCF_009727055.1. NCBI lineage: Eukaryota > Viridiplantae > Streptophyta > Magnoliopsida > Cucurbitales > Cucurbitaceae > Benincasa > Benincasa hispida. The sequence continues at coordinate 16,512,086 of NC_052354.1, forward strand.
TAACAATGAAAAATCTTGTGTCTTTGTGTTTACACTACAATTTGTGCCAATCATATTAATCTATCATTTTGTGACGACAATGGATCAATATAATTGTTGGCTTGCCTTGACCTATGATACCAATCTTCCATCAACGTGAATTGATATTGATGTAAATAACGGTAATTCAGATTTATAGATATATCAACGAATATTTTTAAAAAAACCACTGATATCACATAAATTTGTAAAAATGTTTGGATTTTTTGGTGAAATTTTATAACAAACTTATTTAAGCAATAAACTATGACTTTATACAAATCAATAATTAAAAACCAAATATGATTAGTAATGGAATAATAGACCATCCAAACTCATTCTCTCCATGCTTGAAACAAGTGAATCTGCGTCAACTTGAGTATTACCATTTATGGATCTTGTGAGGTGAGTGCAATAGAAGTCTATTTCAAGACTACTTTTTCTTGTTTTGGTAGTTTCATGGATTTGGTTCTACTGCGGGTGTTCATGGTTGGGTTGAAAGACACAACTCAATTGTTCGGTTTGTAAATTTCTTCAACCCAAATAATCCTTATTAAAAAATGAACCCAACTCAACCCAATCATGAAATATTTAGGTTTGGTCGGTTCGGGTTAATTGGGTCATTTATTTAAATTTTTGTTCTAAATAGAAGCAAAACATAAATATGTAAAAATCTAATTTAATTATTTTCATATATTGAATTAAAATTAACAACTCAATTTAATTTTTTTTCTAAAGTGCAAAGAAATTATTTTAAAGAGTTGTTGAAGAATAAATTATTAAAAAATATTGAAATTAAATAAAAGTAAAATTAATATATATAAAAATAATTGTATTATAAGTAACAAAAAAAAATACATATTTTAAATTAATAATAAATTCGGTGAGTTACTTTTTACTCTTTTCATTTTAGTGTACACAATACTTAAGGTCTCCCCTTATTTTATTTGTTCTTCTCTAATTTTTTTTTTTAAAAAAACATAAATCGAAAAGTACGACATGTATGGTCTTTTTATTTAAATTTCAAGATATAAAATAAAAAAATAAAGTATTTATATTATCAATCTCTGGTATGAAACTAGAAGGCCATTGAAAAAAAAGGCTGTTGTTAGAACTGTAAATTTTGGAACCCTCTCTTACTCGGCAACCATTTTGTACTCATCGGAGCACTACGGGCATTGCATGTTTTGCATAAAATACAAGGTAATTTGAGTTCACTGTTCTTAATTGTGCTTTAATTTTTGCTGAAATGTGTAAAGTTTGAGACATATTACTGATGTAAGCTTCGGTAATGTTCGTTCTAATGTGAATTCAACAGATAACTGTTGTGTAAATGCTTTTGGGAATTCGATTCAACAAAATATCGCGATGGCGGACATCTCCAGTAATTTCTGCTTCTCATGCTTTCCACTTCAATGGCTACTTCTCAACCACTTCTCCACTCGAGGTATAGTGCTAATTCTTCCGATATGTTGTAGTTGAATAGTATAATCTTGATCATGATCATTCTGCACTTATCAGGAACTACGTTTCTTGGCCGAGAGTAACGAAGACACATTTCTACCATGGTTGGAACGAAAAGCAGAGATGAAGATCTCGTCAGTGCTTTCTATTGGGAAATCTTCCATTGGAAGGTACTCACACTTCTTTGACTTCTGCCATTACGTTCCTATGAGGTTTAAACAGTTTAATCCAATATCATTCGTTTGTTAAGCTTAGGTTTCTGTTTGCTTCTGAGACTATACGAGCCGGAGATTGTATTTTAAAGGTTCCTTTCAATGTGGTATAGTGTAAATAACTTCCTGACGAATTTCATAATACTGATAGAAAATATTTAAAATATTGATGTAAGGTAACTTTTACTTTGCAGCAAATTTCACCCGATGTTCTTCCTTTACCCATTAAAAATCTTTTAGGCAATGAGATTGGAAATGTTGCCAAGCTTGCTGTTGTAGTTCTTCTTGAACAGAAATTGGGCTCGGTAAGGACTGGGTTAGGTTTGTTATTTTAAAGATGAGAGCTATGTTTGCATTCAACTGTGGTACAAGAAAATCAATTGAGTTTTTCAATTTTGATATACTTTTTATTTTTTTCATGGTAGGGTTCTGAATGGGCGCCTTACATTACCCGACTTCCTCAACCATGGGAGATGCATAACACAGTTAGTATTCTGCCTTGTCCCATGCTAGGAACAATTTCATGTTGCAGGGGTTGATATATGAAAATGATCACATGTTTTCTCAGCTTGGTAAATATGAGCAACCATATATATGTTGAGCAATTTTGTGTGTTTGTGTGTATATTCTTTTTCTAATATTCCTAAACCAAATGAGAATGACTCGTGGAATAAATTCCATCCATAATCCAGCATTCTTGAGATGTGGCAAGACTATAAATTCGGTGGATAAAGTTTTTGCAGTTATTCCATGGATGTTGCGGCAAAGCAACTACATGCTAAAATTTATAATAATTATCTCTGTTTTGTATGATTTTCCTTATTTGTTTCTTATTAATATGTGTGTGTGTGTATGTATTTATGAATGTATGTTTGCTGTGTATAGCACACCAAGTCATTGATATTTTATTCTACTGCATGTCATAAAAGGTCAGATAACATCTCATTCAGATCTGTTTATATTTATTCTATAGCATACCAAGTCATGAATATATATGTATGTGTGTCTGTCTGTGTATAGCACACGAAGTCATTAATATTTTATTCTACTGCATGTCTTAAAAGGTTAAATAACATCTCACCAATTCCTTTTACCAAAAACAAGGAAAACATCTTATCAGTTAGTTTCATCATGGCCTTTTTTCCTTTTGGCATGAATTTGGTTGTAGGGGTCCTTTTTTTTTTTTTTTTTTTTTTTTTTTTTCTTCTCCCCTTTTCATTCAGACCTGTTTCTATTTTAGTAATGAGCTGATGAAATTTTCTAGGCTTTCAATTTCACGATGTTTGACACTCATTTGGAAAAACTCATAGAGAAGAATTTGGCTCTAACTCTTACCTCTTTTGAGTCTTTGCAGATGTTTTGGAATGAAAGTGAGTTGGAGATGATTCGTAACAGCTCTTTGTATGAGGAATCACTTAATCAAAGATCACAGATTGAAAGGGAATTTCTGGCAATCAGGAAAGTATGTGCTTTGCTTCAGCTAAATAATTCTTTTTATTGCTTGGCATTTTGAAATCGGTTGCAATGCTAATTCTATGTTAGTATCCTTATATTCAGAGTTCCTATTCCTTAGTTCAATGATTAACTTTTAGTTTAACTCTGAACTTGATCGAGTTTTTAATATATCCTGATAAAATCAGGTATATCACATCATTAAGTTAAAAATACCTTTATTTTATGGCATGAACTTTGTTGGTCAATTTTAAGATACAGAATTGCAAATTGGCATCCTAGTCTTGGCATCTCGGTATTATATGACTTGTGCAATTCTTTTTTAGACCTTTTTTTACACTAATTTCTTTGTTTACATGTGTGTGTATATATACTGTAAGTATATACAAATTACATAGAAAAGAGCATTTTATTAGACTATGTTTACCACAATTTCTAAATCTATTTTTGACTTGAGGTTACTTAGTTTTATTGATTTTCCCTATGTTATTATGCATATATCATATGGTTTCAGGCTCTGGAAACCTTCCCTGAAATTATTGATAGGATCAATTGCGATGATTTTATGCATGCACATGCCCTTGGTAGGTAAATTCAGTTGAGAAGGTTGGTATATCAGTTGTGCTGTTTTCCCCTTCTGATGTTTACATATAGTGAAACAGTTTGAGTTACTATCAGTTTGCAATTCCTTGAAAAATTTTGTTATGAATTTTCATTGATTTACTATTGATTGTGACAGTTACTTCTAGAGCATGGAGAAGCACAGAGGGTGTCTCTCTGGTATTCTTTTATTAGATGAAGTTACATTTCTTTTCTATTGTACATCAAAAGCTTTTATTTGGTTGCATATGTATTTTGTAAGCTCGAGCAGATTTATTAGTACAAAAAGCTTTTCTTTAGTTGTATTTGTATAATTTAATATTTTTGACAGATTCCATTTGCAGATTTTCTAAATCACAATGGCGCTTCAGAAGCAATGGTACTGAATGATTATGACAAACAGCTCTCTGAGGTCCCCTTCTCCCTCTCTGGTTGTAAATCATATTTTCTGAAAGTTAAGATATTGTTACTTGAAATTTACTCCAATTGTGGAAGTTCTTTTTCTGTCCATCATGGTATTTTAGTTCTTTTTCTGTCCATCATGGTATTTTAGTTCTTTTTCTGTCCATCATGGTATTTTTCTTACTCTTAGTTGACTTGGCATTATCATGACGTGGATGTTCTAGCTTCGTAGTTATCTCTATCTTCAAATCAACAATTCCTTTTGCAATTGATATCATTAGTTTGTTTTATTGCTTATCTGTTATTACAGGTTTTCTCCCCAACTAAACTTCCCTTTTGACTTTCAAGTTTCTGAATATCTATGCTAGGTCATTGCTGATCGTGATTATGCCCCTGGTGAACAAGTAAGTTTTCATTTTTTATTTTCAACTTCAACTAAACATACAAGTTTCAGGTGGAGGGGTTTATTTGTTGGTTCACCTTCAGTTTTGCTTCATCAACAACTTCTCATCAGTGATTGTCCACGTTTTTTGGCTATTATCTTTGAACTGGGTGGTAGCATTTCTGTTCATCTTTTTCGGTGTCTCCCTTCTTGTGGGGGCCGATGGATGTGTCATCTGTTGGAGGAAGTTTTACTTTGATTTCGTTTCAATACCTTTCTTATATTAATTATTAAGTTATGGTTATATTCTTAAATGATATGAAGTTTAAACAAAACTATAATTTTTTCTGAACCTTGGATATGTACAAACTACATGAATGATTGAAGTCTTAACATATCATCAATCTTTTCTGAACCTTTGACATGTGTACAAGTTTATCATTGTTAGTTACATGATTTGTGAAATCTACTTGTGCGGGAGAAGTTGAAATCCAGATTTCCCATGGATCTACAGATTTCTTTTCTTGAAAGTTTATGGCTTGAGCTTTACATTCATGGTTTGCATATAGTTTTTGTCTGTATGACTCATACATGATATTGTTTTATGTACACGCTTTATCGATTACCTCTGTGCTAATATTTTACGGAATTGCAAGCCAATATAATCCATTTTAATTGATGTAATACTTGACTTTGTTACCCTGTAATTCACTAGGTACTAATAAGGTATGGAAAATATTCAAATGCTACGTTGATGTTGGACTTTGGGTTTGCACTTCCATACAACATCCATGATCAGGTTCGTTATGGAAATTTAGATCAAAGGAAACTACTGTTGCAATGGAGAAATATTGTTATTGTATAGTTGTTACTCTAAAAAATTTTAAGCATTATAATAATTCCATTGTGATGATACTTTCAATCAATTAGGATTCTCTTTTATGATTTAATGTGGTCTTAGTTTGATCCATGGCATTTTAAAACCAACAAACACAATCTTCTTTGGGTTTTCTAATTCTCTCGATCTTGCATGAAGTTGTTAAGTAAATGCAATGGCTCTTGGATGGATGAACCCCTGATCCTCCTCTTCAACATTAACCTTCTCCTATTTGACCATTCTCTCCCATTCTTGAATCTACGGCCACATCTCCTCAACAGGTTGATGGGTACATTATGTGCAAAGGAAATACTGAGATGCAAGGGCCATCTTTTCTCACTTGGCCTTTGCTGACATATTAGTCCGACTGGTGTTTGCATAACTGGAGTTCTAGGCTCCTTCAATTGGAGTTTTGCTTTTCCAAGCAAAACGATGATTCTCCTCCACGTGATGTTGATTGCTTGATTGGCTACGTTTGCATCACATATGCTTCCTAGCAAAAAGGACAAACGAGAGAGAGAGAGTTGTGATCCTGTCCTTTTACATTCATTGCCCTGAATGAAAGTTGAGTTTCTCATTTTAAAATAAATGTTTAAATGCTATGTCGGATCTCCTTTCTCCCAGTCCTCTTCACATCTAGGATAATAAAAGTATTTTTGTTTCTTAATCTCTAGGAAAAGAAGGGGATATGTTGGACGATACTTGTACATTTTGTTAATGCTACTTGACATTTGAATTTGCTTCTTTTACTTTTAAAATTCTTTGTTGAAGATGATGCTCCTCTTTATATATATATATATACTTCTTTTATGGATACTTATTTGAATGTTGAATTTTATATGTCTACATGGAAATATGGAATACTCAGGTACAGGTCCAGGTTAAAACAGATAAAGATGATCCTTTGGCGAGAATAAAGTTGGAAATTTGGCTAAGAAGTTGCACACCAGGTACCGAGTATGTTAGAGGTGTTTATTCCACTGGGAATTCTTTCACCATCAGGTTAGTATCTTATCAAAAAATAGTTTAATATTTCTAGTTTAAGCCTTAAACTCTATTATCCAATTGGAGAAGTTTTCTGTAACTTCATTTAGATGGACTCCCTATTGTAAGTTCCAAACTATCCGTTTTTTTTAAAACAGAAACATTACTTTTTATTGATGAAATGAAAAGAGTCTAATACTCAAAGTACAAGAAACATAAAAACAAAGATACAACAAAACATAGAGTCCTAGGATCAGTAGGTGCACCCAGCTATCTCAACTAGGTTGACACAACCATAGTCCGTTAATTACAAATTATTCAAGCTAGGAAATTTATATCTTTGAGAAATTATTTTAAATGACAGAACTGCTAGAAATATTTTTAAATATAGCAAAATATTATGTTTTCATATGTGGAAACTTTTTATTATTTTGCTATATTTGTAAACAAGTTGGTCATTTTGCTATATATGAAAACAGCCCAAAAATGAAAAAAATAAAAATAAATAAATACAAGAATATGAGTAAAAAAAAGGGAGACAAACAAGAAAGAACCTCCAATCAAGTAAAATAACGCCCAACAGATAATTACAAACAGGCATAGCCTCGGCAACTGGAGCCCAAGGAGATGTTGAACTTGAACCTAATAAGGGTCCAAACATCAATTGAAGACCCCCGAAGTGCTCTAAAGACCCTATTGTTCTGCCCTCCCAAAAACCCCACAAAGCAGCGCAAACTCTGACAAGCCACAGATATCTTCCCTTTTGAAATTTATTATTCTTCTCTTATATAATTTTTCATGTGATTTTGTGTAAAAGAAAAATATAACACCCTAGTTTACATTTTCAAACAAGTTCCCGTGTTTGATACTTGCTGGGTATGGATAAGTTATCCAAACTGAATTGCCCATGTTATATATAGGCTGTACGGGGACAGAATCCAGTTTTGAGTTTAACGATTTTGTTGCTTTGAGCGCTTCCCGTGCAGTAACAGATGGCATGCTAATTATATAAATGGAATGTTTACTTATATTGGAAATTTATGTTAGTATGTAAATGCAGTCAAGTGAAGATACTGAGCGTCTGAGCGAGAAGAATGTTATTGCTTGGTCAGTCACCCACCCATATAAACTTTTTGGGGGCAAATATATTCAGTAGTATTTGTAGGAGTTCTAGATATAGAATACTAATTATAGCAAAATTTAGATAATCAAACGTGGATAGAATATCCAATTCTCTACTATTGTGAAAGAACAAGAAGGGTAATACAATATGGTAGTACTTTTTCATGTACTGCCATTCAACTTTCCTTCCTCATAATCTGATAGAACCTAAATATATTGAGATATAATTGGTAACCAAAATACAAGATAAACCAAGTAATTCGATGTACTTTGACCCTCCCAATCTTTGAGATCACGCTCAAGCCTAATTCACTCACCAAAATTGTCTCTCTTCTTCATTTCCCTCCCCCTCTATTTGTAATGATAAGTATAATAAACCATCATGGGTTGGCCTAGAGGTAAATAGGGCACATGACTTTGATAAAGGTCTAAGAGGTTATGGGTTCAATTTAGGGTCACCATTTACCTAAGATTTAATATCCTATGGGTTTCCTTGATACCCAAATGTTATAGAGTCAGATGGATTGTCCCGTGAGATTAGTCGAGATACACGTAAGCTGGCCCGGACACTCACGGTACGGATACCAAAATCTTACATTGTCTTGACCATAACCATTAGAACTTTTGTAATTGTTATCCACCATCAGGGAAGTGAGATGTGCCACTGGGAAAGGGAGAGGTCTTCCCCAATCACTTCGTGCATTTGCTCGTATTTTATCTTGCTCTAATCCTCAGGGTTTGTATCTCCCTCTTTATTGGCTGTCATTCCTGTATTGGCATGACTCTGATATCTTGTTGGTCCTTGTTTATTGTACAGAGTTAAATGAATTAAGTACTGAAGCTGTTAATGGTGATGGTCGGTTGGCTCGAATTCCACTGAAGAATGTCAATAAAGAGGTTGAAGCACATCAGATTTTGCTTTCTCAATTCAAACAATTAGTCGAAGAGTATAATGCATCTATTGAGGTAATCACACTCCAAAATCAACTTGTTCAACTAAATGTTCTTTGGGAAAGAAAAATACCTTTTTGGTCGTAGGTTTTGGATCTAGTTTTCATTTGGTCTCTAGAATTCAAAATGTTACATTTCTACCCTTGTTTCTACTTGGCCCTAGACTCAAAATTTACACTTTTAACCTTGATTTTTCACTAAATACTCACTTTTATTTCTGGGTGTTAATTGGTATTAATGTCTATGTTAATTTAAAAGAAATAAATTAATTATAATTAAATTAGATTTCACTAATTTTCCATGATTATTAAAATTAATTAAAAATTTCACATCACAATTATTTTAAATTAATTAATTGAAAGTTAATCTCAAAGACTAAAGTGCGTATTAGTGAAAATTTGAGAAAAAAGAAGTACAAATTATTGAAACCTAGGGACCAAATGAAGTAAAACTTAAAACTCAAGGTTAAAAATGTAACTTTATTAAACCTAGAGACCAAATGGAACTTAAACACGGAACTCAAGGGGTAAAAACATAACATATTGAAACTTAGGGATCAAATGGAAACTAGACTCAAAACTTGAAGGCCAAAATGGTATTTTTCCCATTCCTTTTATAAATAAGTTATGCAATATGTGACGCATGTATCATACAAGATTTTGATTTTCTGGCCATGATTATTGGTGAAATTCTGTAATAGGAATTATAGCTGGAAGGCTGAAGAGTTTTGGCTATTGACTTTAGTTAGAGCCATATTTGTGACATTTTTTCAGTTATTCCATTTCTTTCCTAATGAGTAATGTATTACTGTTTTGAACGTGGCCACATTATATGCCTACTCGTTCTGCTAACCTTTATACTTGCATTTGGCTGGAGGTTAGGCTTTGGTGACTTTGGCTTCGGTTAGGATTCTCCTGACTGGAAACTCAATCGAAAACAAAAGATGGAACTATATTGCAATGTTAAGAAATTATAATATCAATAGCCCTTCAAGAGGGTTATGTCTCTCCCAAAGTCCCACACTAATAAAACCGAAAATCATTCCCCCCTCTAAAGTGTCCAACTCCCTTAATTTATAACCAAGACACCACTAACTAATTACTACTATGACCTTACTACTGTCCTACTACTCTCTCACAAGTCACAACCTCCTAGCCCCAACCCACATTTGGGCACATTTGGGGGAGGAGTTGTCAAGCCTAGGTTTAAAAATCCAGGCTTCTTTCAGACTTCCCAAATCCATGCAGGTAATGTCAGCCATTTAATATTGGAAAATTTAACCTTTTCTTCTCTTAGATGTTTCTAACATTCTTGCATTGCTCTGTGTTGGAGATTGAGATTTTGAGATACTAATTTGGATAATGGGTTTGGATATTTTGGTGTACCACTGGGACAAATCAAATCTTCTTGTATTGATCATGTAGGCATTAGAACCTGTTGATTCTCCCTGTTTGTGCAAAAAGTTGGCATGGCGAAGGCTGATGGCCCATCATCTTCTCACTGGCGAGCTTCGCATCCTCAAGTCTGCTATTGCTTGGCTGGAGAAATATTGTGATGCCATTTAGATTCACCACTGAAAGTATCACAACAATTTATAATAGGAGGTATTGGATCATGACTTCTGATTATGATAATGCTCATTATATCATACTCTTTATATTGTGAGCTCCTAGGTTTCATTTGAGTTTATGCATGTAGTGTTTTCTGTGAAAAATGAGTTAGATGATTTTACAAATTAAGGAAAATCCAACCATAAAGCATTTCTTCTTCAGCTAAATATTTGAGTCCAAGTCAGGCTAACGATTGATGATCCACTGGGAGACCTAGTGCTAGGTATGTAGTTTAGGTGAAAATGGAATTCACAAACTGGAGAAAACCTATAATATAGATTGGATAATTTGGAGCATCTCCAATTGATACCATCGCATATCCATGTTACTTGCAATTCATGCTTCTCGAGTACCATAGCCTGGAATGTAATCTTCTTCTTTTTGACGTCGTACTGAATTTACATCTCTCGACCTTTATTCATTTTACTGTGCATTGGTTGCTATTGTTTTCTCAACTGCAAGTGCTGCTGCATTTGTAATCTAGCAAATAATTTAAGTTTGATTTGATACTTTGAGTGGTATTTGAAAGAAGGATTACGTAACAAGTTTACAACAATTCCAAAAATATAAACTAAAAAGTAGATGATAAAATGATAGAACAGAACACAAGGTTTGGTAACTCAGTTTGGTGCAATACCACCTACAGGCAATGTGTTTTAGGAAAGATATTTTCACTAATGAACAGTTACGCGTTTACACTTACAACGTTTTAGTTATCGTTTAATACAAAGCTTCTACAGTGATACACGAATAGCCTAACTTAGTGAATGATTACATAGGTTACTGAGGCTCTCCCTAAGTGTGAGACTTCCTCTCAAATATATCTTCAATTTTTCCGCTTTCAAATGAAGACCACTTCACTTGATATACTTAGGCTCCCTCTAGTAAAGATCGCTTCTTATATAAACGTTAATGCTTTAAAATGATCAAGAGGGACAAACTCAAGATCTGCAGAACTTCTTGCTTCACAATCACACGGATTGACACCAATGTTGTTTTCTTTAGCAAAAAACAAATAAATGGCAGACGTCTTTTTCAAAAGTGCTAATCCTAAAACAAAGAATACAAAACTTTAAATATGCACGACAAAAAGGAAGAATCAGACCATTACCAACCAACAAAGCCTAGAGAAGGAAAAGATCTTTAAGAATAAACCCACATAATTTTCCAGACAAGGAAAGAATTTCCAGATAGAAACTGCACTGTGGGACAATTTGATGAAGAACAAGATTACCAACAACCACGAAACACACTAAAAAATATAGCCAACACCAAAGTACTAACAATATCTATACTACTTTATTTTTTTAAAAAAGACTATCTTTGAGGGGAAAAAATATGAAAGAATACAGAGGATTAAAATAAAATAACGACAAAAGAAAGCACCCTAGAAGAAGGGCCTCGAATCTAACAAAATATGACCTAAAGAGTAATTACAAAAGGGGTCGGTCGTTATCGAAAACCAAAGAGAAACATTATACTTCACGAAGGATTAAACATCATCCGGACCCCCCTAAAAGTCGATCCCTCTAAAAATCCTACTGTTTCTCTCTCTCAAATACCCCACAACGAAGCGCACTCAATCTTCCTTAAAAAATCTCCATTTTCACCTAAACAACAGATGAAGGAGAAACTCTTCGATGATATCACTAAAAGCTATGTGTCAGGTAATTGGATGCCGAATACACCAAAGAAGAAGTTCGAAAATCATACAAACATTATTATAATTCCAAAATAAATGATGTGGATCTTCCTCCTTCCTCCGACAAAGAATACAACAAAAAAAACCTGTCATCCCTTGAGATCCTCTCGGATATTGATTATTTCATGGATAACATGCCCTACGTTTTTTTTGGGATTTTCACTTTCTAAAGAGCCGAAAACATCGACTCGTGATGGATCCAATAAATGATGGAAAAATAAATTACAAGAAAGGCCCTCGGAAGGACTAGGACTCCAAATAAGAATATCCCTTCTCCCGCTTCCCAAATTATAAAAGGAGGGCCATAACCCCCGGACAAAGGAATGTTATCTATACTTGGTAATAAATGAACTAATAAGAATAGAACACATTGTCATGGTCATTCTGCACTCTTTCTAGGGTTTTGTATCTTTTACTTTGTTTACGAGGTAATAAATTGCTGAGGTGTTCGCCTTTCATTCCACTGGTAATTGACCTTTAGTGTGTCGAGAGAGCTTTGATCGTCCTTTTGTGAAAATCTTGTAGTGGAAAGAGTGTTGGTAGATTGTTTAAATGTTATTTTTGATATTGACAACTTTATGGAACTTATTCATGAGATGCGAAGAATGCAGTTTCAGTATGGTGTAGTGTTATGAGTATTATAATGTTGTGATTTTGTTAATATTTTAAGGGGAAGACTTCATATTTAATCAAGGTGAAAACTCATTTTTTCTTATTTACTTAGTTTGGTGAGTTGATATTGATATTAACTTTGAACTTTCAATTCCACTCTCTTAAACTCTTAAATTGGAGTTGGTGGTTAACCTACTTCCTCAAAACTAGGTTATAAAATTCCTCACAAATCAACCAATAAATCACTTGAAATTTAACCGATAAACCACACCTAGCCAAGTAAAGAAAAACACCCAACCTCAATAAATAAGCATGAACTTAGCTAGGAAAAAACAAGAAATAACTTCTCATTGATGGAATGAAAAAGATTAAAAGTTTAGGAGATACAAATTTTCCCAAGGTGTGGGAAAAAAATAATAACAAATACAATCAAACAGAGATAAACTCTGCCTCAAAAGAGGAAAAAAAAATAATAATAGAGATAAACTTTCAAACAACTGACTGATAATTCGCCTTTATTGGCAGAAAAACAAAGGCTACTAGAAAGCTACCAAAAATCCAAAATATGACTACCAACCAACAAACTGAGCAGACTGAAAATTCTTCAATGATGCACAAACTAAAATCGGAAGAAAGAAGCTTTTGATGAACCAACACCAAGAAAACTAAACAAATCTCATAATGCTCTAAAGCTTCCAACAGGAGGATAATACAAAGCTCAACTAGAAAAATTAAACCGCCACTAAAAACTTCCAAAAAACAGTGTACGAGAAACCGGCCACTCTCTATAGATCAACCCAAATAAAATTAGAATTTAATTAGCACTCTTAAAAGTGCATTGAATATTTTCGAATCTCTCTCACATCTTGAGGTGCTTGGGACATTTGTCGAAAACAAAAAGATTATATGACAATTTCATGATTCCATACGAAGAAAGTTGGAATTTAGTCCTCTAATTTATAACTAGAATTTAATCCATATGGTAGGATAAAATCCTTATAAATTTTATCAAACTACAAGAATTATTTATAAAACTGTATCTAACCATAAGAACTAAATTCTAACTTTTAACTCTACAAGTGAATTTTGATAAAATCCTCCAAACTATATTATAAAATTCCTCACACATCAATCAATAAATCATTTGAAATTTACCCGATAAACCACTCAAACCACAATTGTAACTGGTTTATTTAACCAAGGCAACCTTTGGCTTGAAAAAATGTCATGAGTAAATAGAAACAGAAAAAGTATATAGTCTGGACTTGAGAGTAGATTGGGATATAATTTGATGTATCTTTTGAACCATGCAGTCGCTGTATTTTATTAATTCGATTAGAATAAGATTTAGAAGGAAGAAATGGGGGCCTAGGCATTAGGAATAAACTAGTGGTCTAGAAAACATTGGGGGCATGGCCTACTAAAAAGAAAAAACCTTACATATAGTGATATAGGGATGTTATCATAACGTATATTTGAGTATGCTTTTAAATGTGCATTCATTAATACCGTTGAGCTTGTGAGAACTTGAACATAATTTTGTTGGTTTAGTATCTTTAACCAAGTGGTCAGAAATTCAATCTTCTTACTCCATATGTTGAACTAAAAATAAAATAAAATAATAAGAACAATGTTCAACTTTACGATTGCCCATTGTAGAAGAATACTGCAAGCTTGACGTTTTACCTCTTGCTTGAACGGGTTTGTCTTCGCTCTTGACTACTTGATTGGTGCTCATATTGTTGACCATTAAACGTTATTTCACAAATGTGTAGCGTTAATAATTGTACCTTTTTTTTATAAAATAAATTTAATTAGCACTCTTATAAGTGCATTGAATATTTTTAAACCTCTCCTATCTTGAGGATATTTATCGAGGATAAATTGTAAATTTGGTCCCTATAATTTGGAGAATGTTATAATTTAGTTCTTATGGTTTATAATTAGAATTTAGGGTGTTTGGGAGTGATAGTTGGAGTAGTGATTTTAGAAAAAGAGATTTAGTTACAGTTGATTGTATAAAATTGGTTTTTAAGACTCCGTTCGTTAACCATTTGGTTTTTTGTTTTTGTTTTTAAAAATTAAGTCTATTTCATCCACATTTCTTACAATAATTTGCACTACAATGGTTGAATTCTTAGCCAAATTTTTTAAAAAAAAACAACTTTTTTAAAGCTATTTTTTTTTAGTTATTAAATTTTGGTTGGGTTATTTAAACCATTGGTGGAAAGTAGATAATAAAGAAATATAGATGTGAAAGTAGTGTTTATAGGCATGGATTTCAAAACTAAAAAACCAAAAACAAAATGGTTATTAAATGGGGTCTAAACAATCAAATTTATGTTTGCTTCCAAATTTTTAGAGTGGTTTTTAAATATTTAAAAATGATTTTGAATTATTATATTTGGTTCTAAAAGTGAAGTTAGAGTTATTCAATTACTTAAAATTGTATTTTTTATTTGAGAAATTATTATTTAACTAAATAATTGTGGTAAATATCTATTTTATTGTAGTAAGGCAAATGTTTATGATAGATTTTGAAAGAAAATTAAAATTATATATAATTTTTTGTTTAATTAACAATTTAATGACAAACAATGTCGCGTTAAATACAACAATATTTTAACAAAAACTGAATTAGATAGCCATTTCGAGTTTGATTTCCGATCAATCATCTAACAAAAAATCATTTATCAACTAATTCTTTTAAAATCAATTTGAAATGGTTTTAGATTTTTCTAAAATCAATTCTAACTCATGTTAAATACCATCATTTTAAGGAAAAGTGATTTTGGCAAGCAAAAAAGTGATTTTGACTATTTCAAAATCACTCCCAAAATATGTGGTTTGACGAACTACTTGTAAATTTAAATAAATTATAGGGACTATTCATAAGATCAAAAATTAAATTCTAAATTTCTCAAAACTAGGAGGCCAATTTGTAATTTAAGGGAAAAAAATATATTGTTTGTTATTTTGAAATAGGGTAATTAAGTGTTTCTAGGTGGAGTTCAAATGGTATATTTGGATGAATGTTGTAAGTTTTAAAACTAATGGGTGAAATATTGTAGTTTTCAAAATATTTAAGAAATGTGGTAGTTTTTTTATTTGACTACTATTTTTTAAAAAATACTATTATTCCTGTACCTTATTTAGAGTACTCTATGCACTTATATTTCTTGATAATAACAAAGGGTGTCCTTGTATTTTTTTAATAATAAATAAAATTTGCATCCTTAACTCTTAACTCTAAGAGACATTATTGAAAAAATAAATAAATTCTCAATCATTTTTTCTTCCATAATTGGAAAATAACAAAATGTAAATTAAAATGTTCATATTAATACAACAATTCAATGTAACTCATTCATTTAAAAATAATAATAATAATAAATCAATGTGTCTCACAAGGCAAACGTCATCTATTTCGAGCCGATTGTCGTCGTAGGCTTTGAACTTGAGGCTGCTCTGGTTTCTTTTGATGTTGTTCTAGTACCTCTGCAAGTGATTCATAGATAAATACTCATTATGTTCTCCACGGTTGCGCTCATGTCAATGCATGTATTAAGACAATGGATTAGCATTTGAATCATAATATCCTAAACTAAATGCTGGTATCATCATATTAAAGTAATCTATCTGGCTCTGTGTCTACGTCATAGGAGGCAATTCTTCTACATTGTGAGTGATTTCATCAAACTCTGTTGGAGTAATAGGTATATCGTACATATAATGTAACTCCTCCATATATAACTCTCATTATTATTACATATAGCAAGAACCTGATTTGGATCATTTACAACATCACGAATGCTACTGTTGCTCGATCCTTATGAATTATTAAACAATTAGACAATATTTAAAATAAATTTAAATTAAAAATAATTATACAATATTTAATTATGCACCATATGACCCATAATTGCTCTCGGACAAGTAACGTAGTACTTTGTAATATTATTGTACCAGTTGATGTAATTTTGAATTATATCACTATCAAATTGCCTAATTGAAATCCCATTGCAATAAACTTTGCATGATAGTGTCATCGCAATATCAAATGTGCAACTTTTTCAGACCAATCTCCAGTTTTTAGGTCGATATTATGCAGGGGGTTTAGTATTACAAGGCAATGGGACATCCTGTTGAAAACCAAATTGTCTCATTAACCTGTTAGAAATATGCCATCTACGAATATGAAAACATATGAGATGACTTATCGTCTGTCTTATGTTCGTTTGTATAGAAATTGAGTAAAGTGTCCATGATAGCTTTATAAAGCTCCCAAATAATTTGAAACATAAAATATTATATTAAAAAATATTAAAGACATTGAAAATATGTATAAAAAATTCAATTAGATTTAGTATTAATGTACCTAATCAAGTTGAAGCATATCAAACATGTATTTATACTGACTAACTATATGTAGCTGACCTAATCAAGTTGAAGCAGATCAAACATGTATCTATACTGACTAATTATATGTGTAGTTGACCTAGTCACACAAAATTTGTTTCTCCACCTATATTATTAAATTAATATTTTAGATTTTAAATTAACTAGATCAGTCATACAAAAATATTTGTCAAATTAACTTGAATCAAAATAACATACCGAGAACCGTAGACTCGTCCAACTAATTAGGCATCGACAAGTCAGAGCTGTAGAGCTATTGTTGGAAATCGTTTTCAAGTCCATAATTACAAAAGTATCAGAGGCTCAACGATTTCACGAACGTCGAGATTTGTTGCTTTGCATAGATAGTCATGCCAACCATGCTCCACCTCAAGAATACCGTCTCGCTTCATAGAGTTTGACTAACAATCGAATATTATAAGAATTATATATAGAAAATCACTCATTGTATTAGACCATAAACTAAACTTTTTAAACTATAAACTTCAAAGTTAAATAAAAAAAAAAAATCAAATAGTATTAAAAACAAAAAATCATTCAATTAGGATTTTTTTTAATAAAATCAAACAAAATACTAAACTTTTTTTTAAAAAAAAACATACTAAAAAAATAGAATATTAAAAAAAATAAACAATGATGCGTCTTTTTCTATTAAAAAACAATAAATAAATAATATAGAGAAAAATAAAATTAAAAATATATATATTGTACTAACAAAATCTAATGTCTAAAATTCTAATACTAAATTTTCTTCAAAAGAACACTAAACCGTAAAAATCCTAACATTAATATTATTTAAAATGTAAAAGAAAATACCAACATGGTAGATCTAACATAATATAAATAAGAATATTAAACTATAGAGAAAAAATTACTAACATCAATATATAAATATTATTGAATTCATATTATTAAAAAACTATTATTGAATTCAGACTAACATGGTAGATCTAAAATATTATTGAATTTAGACTAATATCAATAATTTGTTGAGTTTTATGTCCTAAAACTCGTGGTTTTGTAAAACAATAAATTTATTCTGTAAATCAATAAAGTTATTATTGAAGTGTGGATTCAATCCAGTTATTATTAAATATATGAATTGCTTATTTCATTTCAGAAATAAATCCAATAAACTAAAAGATCCATGACTATTACATGAGTACTTAAACTTTATGTGGAGACATAAAAGTGGACCAGGTTCAAATAAATAGTCAAAATGATCTGTAGTATAGAAATAAGGTTGGATACCTTATTCTGGTAACACTATCGAATGTGACCCATTTTATAGTTGTTACAAGAAGTTGTAAAGTGATACAAACAAAGTGATTCTAATTCATTCATGTGGTGACATGAGGAGTGGGGGCGTCTTGTGCAATGAGTTTGCATAAGATCGGATCAAGAAATAAGTCACTCTTACTTTATAACGTTGTTTACTGTTTAAGAATGAATATCTCATAACGGTGACCTAGGCAACTTAACCTTAATCCTAAGCTAACTATGAACCTCTATTTATTCGAGATTATCCTTAGATTTTCATAGGTGAGGGTTGGCTCAAAACTTCCCATTTTAGAGGTAAGACTGGGTAGATAACTGAGGACATAGGGTGCAAGATAGAATTCATTCCTATCCGCTTTCAGAGATAGTAGAGAGGTTGTTCTTTTTAAGTGTTGACTCCGGATCTTGAACATGGGTCCCACCCTCTCATTGGGCCAAGAGGGATTCGGTTTGTTGATTAGATCACAAACAAATTGTTCATTTAGTGGAACTTAAGGAACAATAGGTAATCTCGTGGATAAAACAGTTATTGACCTAACTGTTATTACGAGCGACCTGTGAAAGATTAACTTACTAATCATGGTTATATCGAGTGGACACAATATATCTACAGTGAGGGGAGTGCAACTATTGGGCTTTCGTGGAGTGACCAGTAGTTAACGAATGGGGCTAACTCGGTATAAAGAGTTTAGCCAATTAATTTCGGATCGTTGGAGCCCATAATATGTAGGTCCAATAGGCCTTAGAATAACATGATAATTTAATTTGAAATGTTCAAATTCAAATTAAGGGAATTGATAATTATATGTGATATAATTATACGTTTAATTTTGGAATTAAAATATTTAAATATTAAATTCATGAATAGAGATTCATGATGGTGGAATTGGTGATAAATTAATTTGATATTTGATATTAAATTAATAGAATTAATTAAATTATTTAATTATTTATTTATTATTAACTTTATTAGAAAATTAATTATTGAATTGATTTTTGTAAAATTAATAAAATTTCAAGTTTTAATTATAGAGTTAAAAATTGAAAAATAGTTTTTATTTGAAAATTCATTTAAAAAAAAGGTTTTTTTTTTTAAATGGAAAATTCCCAAATGTGAGATTTTCCCACTTTAAAGCATGCTCCTTAGTCACTTTTGTACTACATTTCCAGCTCATGTTTGAAGGTGGAGCTAGAACCATATCATGCAATCAACATTTGCATGAAGAACCTACATAAAAATTCTACTTTGAGTGGAAATTTCCAGAGTAATTGCTGAATTTGTTGAGAGTCTTGAGGTTGAAGAAGTGTTCTTCACCAAGCCGAAGGACCAGTCACCTTCTCCTCTCCTTCTCCTCTCAATTCCCTGAATTCTAGCTTGTTTTGAGTCTCACGACTCAATAAGACTCCTAGAGTAGGAAGCTCTAGTGGTTATCCACAACCAAAATTTGAGAGGATTGCAGCTGATTTTTGTTGAAGAAGAAGATCTTCAAAGGTATATATGAAACCTTCTTTTTCATTTGATGAGCATGCTGATTTCAAAGCAAAAATTGATGAATTATAATGCTTTATGATTATGTTTTCTTAAACTAACATAATTAATATTAAAAAACTATGAACATCAATATATAAGGAATAAAATGATATATCTAGCATAATATAAATATAAAAAAGTATTAAAAACAAAATACTACTAATAAATAAAAATTAAACCCATAAATTTAATAGTTGTCTTACTTTTTTCTTCAAAGTGACAACGGTTCTTTTTTTTTTTTTTTTTTTTTTTTTGTTATCCGGCAACAAAAACTACGAAAAAATGAAATATTATTATAATTTATAATTTATTTTTAACTAAAAAAATAGAAATTTAATTGAATGAACATATCCCTCTTTTTGGTTGTTTGTTTCTTAAACAAAAAAAAAAAAACTATAAAAAATACAATAATATGAAAATATGAACAAAATTGATAATTATTTTTAAAAGATAGAAATTTAGTAGAGTGAATGTACAAACCTGTGTAAATTGTGATCAAAGAAGAGTGAAGTGCGAAAAGAAAGGATTCACACGAACAAAAAAAAAAAAAGAGAGAGTAAGAGAAGGTAATAATCAGTGTTATTTGTGATTTGAGAAGGGTGAAGAGCTAGTTTAAAAAGACATATTCGACCTACGAATTAAAAGTGGTAGGTGGAGCGGCAGCTGAGGATTTAAAGTTGAAGTGACGATTCAACATGTCACAGCAGGTCGAGACTTCAACTCTCGAGATAGCAGGCGCATGCGATTCGATTGGGTTATGGCAGTGGTGTAGCAAGATTCGACTGGTTGTGACAACGGTGTGCAGGATGTCGAATGTTGAAGATTCGACCTGTGTAGGTCGAGTTTTGAATCATCTGACTTGCTTTTTAATTTTTTTTAGGTCGAATTTTTAACTCTCGACTTACTTTTATTTTTATTTTTTGATCGAGTTTTTAACTCTCGATTTAGTTTTGTATTTTTTTTTTAACCCTCAAACTTTTAAAAAGCTGCCACACTTTTCCAAAATCTCTAAATATTTTTAAAGCACCATATTTCACTAATCATTTTTTTAAAATTGCAATATTAAAGTAAAACATCCTGTTCAAATCACTTTGAAGCAAGGCCCTCCCAAAAAATAAAGAAAGAAAAGTTATATAGGAAAAGGAAATGGTCAAAATGATCTGATTGTGATTCGTTCAAATGGCTCCACGAAGCCGAAACAGCTTCCTTTCGTTTCCTTTTTTTTCTTCATTTTTTTGGAGGTTCAATTCCCTATAGAATTAATTATACACAAGCGTTGGAGGACTGTCACACACCAACAAAAGCCAAAGTACAAGAAATTAATTAAATGAAAAGATGTATCCAATAAAAAGAAAGAGAAAGAAAATGCACTCTTTTCATTTTTCTTACATATTTACTCTTTAAAATGACGAATCAAATGCTAATTAATATGCATTTATAATTTCATAATTGTTGAAAGTGGAATAGCTAGTTCAATGCTTGAATTTGACTTCAATGCCTTAGATTCAAATGAATTTCATATTAAGACAACTCTTTATCTGATATTGAGGTTGTTATTGAAGATATTCTTTTTGTTGCAAATTCTATTGATGTTTCGTTTTTTTATCATATCTCTAGAGAGGAAATAAAACTGTTCATGCTATAACAGTTTTGACATTCTCTCAATATTGCTCTTTTTTATGGAAAGATATCATTTTTTATTGTATCTGCCATCTCATCTACGATGAGGAAGTACAGGAGTAATTGGTTTTGGTTTTGTGTTGCTTTTTCTCGTCTAAAATAAATGAATTTCATATATTTTTTTAAAATTTATAATTATCTACTATGCTCGTTTTGTTCAATTGATATCAAACATATACTATTCACCTTGAGGTCAAAGGTACGATCCTCATCTCACATATTATCTAAAAAATTTTTTTTTTTCTTTACCCACATTTATAATTATTATTATGTTGCTTAGATGATAATTGATGGATCAATTCCATTGAGATATATTTATATTTATTCATATAATAATTTAGGTATTCAAATTTTTTAATGTAGATTGAATAGACATGAAATTTTGCCTTCTATGTAAATTATTGTATCTTAGTCGTGGTTTTTTTTTTTTTAAGTCAAATAGTGGCTCTTTGATTATTAACTTTGATTTTGTATAATCAATTAATTAATTATTCATTTATTGGTTAACACATTATTCAATTGTATTCAAAGTTAGCCATTAACTAATAAAATATAAAGAACAATATTGTATACTTCCATGACATTGATTGTTTTTTTTTTTTCAATTTTTATATAAATAATCCAATTGATAGAGATTAATCAATGTTGATTTTTTTTTCTTTTAATAAAGAATATATTTCACATCTATTAAGTCTTTATTTCTAAAAAATAAAAAATAGGGGTGGGAGTTTCAACCTTAAGAAAGAAAAACAAATAATTTTTCAATTAGTAAGAGGGTACTAATGATTACGAGATTCAATTGTACAGAGTAGGTTTGTTAAAAAAAGAATCATGAATAAATGTTGTTGCACTAGGGTTGTTTTTTTAATAACTGGTTTTTATGTAAGATTCTTACTAATTTATAATATTTACTTGATTGGTAAATGACAAAACTTAGACAATTAAAGATAATTTCTATCCATCAAACTATTAATAATACAATTATATTTTAAAAGTAAAAGGGAGATTTTCAAAAATAGAAAATTAAAGAAAATTATTATCCAAAATAGCAATATTTTATTTTATTTTATTTGTTATAAAAGCGGATAGTAGTCTACCACTATCCATCAATGATAGAAACTGAAAGAAGTCGATAGATATTTATAGAAGTTTATCAGTATCTTGCAGTATTTTTTGTTATTTCTGTAAATGGTTTGATATTTTTTCTATTTATGGAAAATTTTCAAAATAAAATGTTAATACTACATATCTATTAAATTTTTGTCAATAACTGAGTGTTTATTGTTCATTAAACAATTAAATTAGGTTCAAAATATAACATCAACTACTTAAAATATTTAATGTTTTTATTTGGAAAAACTAAAGTTTAAGGCACGAAAGATATGTTTGATCTCTAAGAGAGTGTTTGGGGTACTATCTTAAGGTTATAATAATAATCTCTTGCTACAGTAAATACTATTTTATATTTATCAATTAGCTACACTCATTACTATTTCAAAATTCTCATTTGTTACGGTTTTTACTATTTTACATTCATCATTTTTTTGCTACAATATTTGTTATTTTTTTCTCCAACTAAAATAGTTTACACCTTAAACACATACTATTATAACTTAAACTAAAATAACTCACACTCCGAATACAAACTATTATAACCTAACGATAATAACCTAGAACTATAATAACCAATTCCTCACCCCAAATGCTTCCTAAAATTTTAAAGTGTAACTTTTTAGTCTTCAAATTTTCAAGTATATGTTTAAAAGGTCCATGAATATTTTTTTTTATTGTTATTATAGTTTTTAACATGATATTTTCAATTAAAAAAACAAAAGATTGGAGACGTTGAAAATTATATATATTATTTTAAATGAATTTTTCATGTCAACATTTAAAATAATAACAATAAATTATACAAGAAACCTTTAAATACATTTTTAAAAATTCGGTAACTGACACAAAGATTGTATAATCAACTTCAAAGCTAGATGTTTGATTCTTTCGAAAAAACTTGATAACTAATATAAAACATTTTGAAATTTTAGAGATTAGCTATTATCGTAAACACGAGGACTAAAAATGTAATTTCACCATTTAATTTAAAACACAATCCAACCCATATTAGCAACTTGGTTGAACCCACAAACCCAAAAAAGCAAAGCCATAATAACACTCTAAAAAGTGCACATGATCACTCAACAATAAAGAGCAAAACACAGAGAAAATGGCCTGTCATTCATAGAGAGAGAAGAGTTCAAGTTCAATTATGTCTCCTTGCTAATCTCACCGCTGGTTTCACTCAATGCTGCCACGTGTCATCTCCTTACAAATTCATTGGATTTCATATCTACAATTTGACAGTGACATACAAATACTAAATACATTTTAAATACATTTACAATACAAACAATTAATTTCCCTTTCGCCATCTTTTTTAATTCTTAAATAAATATCTTTTTGTAACATCCAATCTTTTTTTTTTAAATGCCAATTTTGAACTTAGGTAAAAAATTCAAAAGGTTGATATCAATAAAAATGTCGAGTTCTTAATTTTACGAAAATTTTGGTGAAAATAGATAAAATATCGACATCGATAGATATTTATGGAAAATTTATTAAAACAAAAATTATTTATATTAATAAATAAATATTGGAAAATTTTCCTCTTTGGATCTAGTTTCAGGTTTCAAAATGTTGCACATTTAATCCTCAAGTTTCGAGTTTGGTTTCAGTTTAGTCACTAGGTTTCAAAATAAAATAAATTTATCCTTAAAATTTGAGTTATGTTTCAGTTTGGTCTATAAGTTTCAAGATTTATATTTTTGTAACATTGAATTTTCAATAAATACTCATTTTCATTGTTTAATGTTAATATTTATTAATTAATTTTAAAAAAATGTAATTAATTAGGCTTCACTATCTTTCATTACTATTAACCGTATATAAGAAAAGGAAATTCTAATAAATAGAAAATTCCCAAAAATATTTACATTTTATAGCAAAAAGTTCCAAAAGCTATAAAGTGTAAATATTTTTGGGAATTTTCTATAATTAAAAAGATCACTACAAAAAAATTCACTTCATATTTATTTTTAATTAATAAATAGACGTTAATGTCAATAACGGAAAGTAGTTATGTAATGAAAATCGAAGTTAAAGGTGTAAATCTTGAAATTCAGGAATGAGAGTGAAATAAAACTCAAATCTCAATAGTAAAATGGTAACATTTTGAAACGTAAACACCAAATCGAAATCAATCTCAAAATTTAAGAACTAAATGTATAACATTTTGAAACATAAGGTCCAAATTGAAACTAACCCAAAATCTAGATATCAAAAATGGATTTATTTCAAAAATATTTTTATGGATTTTAAACAAGTTAACATATTTATTATTTATATTATACTTAAATTAGTGACATTTTGTCGCAAACCTTTTTTATGTTGTGTGAAGTTTTTCTATGATATAATGGAAATGTCGATATCAAACTTATGAAAATGTAAAAATGTTGATAGAGATTTAATACCACGTATAGCTAGTATAAACCTTTCCAAAAATAATTGTTGGTACTATAATTAATTTTGATATTGAATTTGCATTAGTTTAAAACGTTGGCAATTAAAAATTTAATTACACCAATTATAGTAGAAGATAAATGTTATTGCCGTTATAGTGTTGAATTGATAATTTAAGGGGTTTTTTTAAAGTGAGTTTAAATTCTTTTGAGTTGGTTTTAATTTCGTATTTGTAATTCTATACATTCTTTCAATAGTTTGGTAAAATATCACAATGTATCCACACGAAATTCAATTTATTTTATTTTATGTTATTTATTTTCTCACTCTAACAAAACTATTACCTAATTAGTCATATTGAAAACACATACCCTAATACAAGTATAGGTTAACTAAATAAAGTTAGAGATGTCCAATTTTTCCACGAGGACGGATCCCAACTCGAACGGGTGCAGATTTCCGATTAGGAGGAGAATGAGGGAGGGAGCGGGGAAACCCATGAGCTAAATGAGGACCGGGATCGGGAATGCATTCCATGTCCCCGTCCCTGCCTAGATTAGCTTCTACATATTTATTTAGTATAATTATTTAATGTTATGTTATAATTATTATTATATAAACATTACATTTAAATTTCAAATTTGATTATTTATTGGGAAAGACAATAAATATGTTTAAATTGAATGTTAAAATCTAGATTATATATGTGAATAATTTGATTTATATTTATTTCTTTCTACTAAAAAAATCAATTAATTTTTTATGCCAAAATTTGAATAATTTATCTTTAATTCAAATTGTCATAAAACTAAGTATAATAAAAAATTTAGTGAATCCAGGGAATTTCATGGGGATGAGGAATGGCATCCCGGAACCGCCCCGCCCCTTGGACATCTCTAAATAAAATCGATGTTTTATCTGTCTAGTATATGTTTGAAAGTGATTTTAGAATTGTTAAAGTCACCTTTAAATTAAGTGTATGTTTGGGAATGATCTTGGAATAGTTAAAATCACTTGTATCAAGTTTCAAATCACTCCGAAAACACATTTTTAATTTCTCAAAATCAAGTTAATATTTAATTTTATACTTTTAAAATAATTTCTGTTCCACTAAAATTCATTTTGAATGATTAAAAAAAAATATATTTTTTTTATTAATTTTGAAAATAATAAAGATAATTTTAACCATCATTCCTATACATGCTATAAAACATATATAATCAACTAAGTTTTTTTTTTAAGAGAAAACCAAAGTTAGTAACTCCTTACTCCCACATACAATCAAATAGGAAAAAAAAAGAAAAGAAACAAAATATATTTATTACAATACTATTTAGTGAGATTTGACCATTTTATAGACTAAAATGAAATCAAATCCAAATATGTAACATATGAGTCAGTAAAGTCAGATGTTTAATCTCCAACTTCAAATATGGTTGAACTATATATATATATATATTTTAAGATACTATTTTAATCTCTATATTTTTTATTCAATTTTAGCTCTCGTATTTTCAAATGTCTAATTTTAGTCCTTATATTTTCAACAAATCTTAAATTTAATCCATACCATTGATTTTTTTTAATTATTATTATTTTTTTTATAAATTTTATTGTTTCTTTTAAAACTTTTTTTAGTTACTATCAGCATTTTTACTATAACTTTTGAAAACATATTCACTACTTTTTTTTACTTGAAAATTATTATTATTGAACCAATTTCGATAAAAGTTAGTTTCAAGGGACTAGATTTAAGATTTATCAAAAATACAAATACTAAAAATTAGTATATGAAAGTACATGAACTAAAATTGAATAAACTTTGAAACATAAGGATACAAATTGTTTTTAATTTTTTTTTTTAATTATTGCATAAACCACATGGATGAATTTTTTTGGAAATTTTTCACAAATAGAAAAAATGTCAAACTATTTATAAAAATAGTAAAGAAAAAGAGAAAATGCTGATAGACACTAATAGACTTCTATCAACGTCTATTAGTGATAGACTTGTATCAGTTTTTTATCACTATAGTATCAATAATAGACTTTTATTAGTTTCTATCAGTGAAAGACATGTATCAGTTTATATCATTGATACTATCGATGATAGACTTTTATCAGTTTTTATCATCGATAGATATTGTGGACTTCTATCAGTCTCTATCAATGATAGACTTCTATCAATTTCTATCACTGATGGACTTTGATAAGACTTTTATGCGTCTATAATCTACAAGTGTCTACATGTGATAGTCACAACTATCTAAAAATAATAAAACTCAAATTTTGCATCCAAATTCATGGGTAAATCAATTTTAACACCAAAATTTAATAGGTGTTCAAGAACCAAACAAAATTAACCCAAAACACCCAAAATCTTACCCTAACAGCAAAAAATCTGGCGAACTCTAATACTGGCGATGAGGATTGGGTTACACAAATATAAGAGTTAGAGGAAGAGAGAGTGGATCAATTAGATAGAGAAAAATTGGTTCACTAGCGATAACGTCAACCAGTTTTGCGATGTAGATCCAAACGATGGTTGGGCATGAGTGCGATGACTGTTGGAGTTAGAGTGCGTGGGTTAGAGAGAGACCAAGATCAGACCAAAGAAGAAGTAGAAAGTGCGTTGATTAGAGAGAGAGACCGAGATTGGACCAAAGAGGAAGTAGACAGTGCGTTGGTTAGAGAGAGAGACTGAGATCGGACCTAAGAAGAAGATGGAGAAGGCGGATGATGGAGAAGAGAGAAGATGATTAAATTTGCTATTTTGTGTAAATAGTTTCTCTTATTTTTCTATTTTTAAAAATCAATTTTTGTAAGCAAAGGATGAATCTCTTAATTTAACCTAATTAAAATTTCATACAAATTAAAACAAAATGAAAAAAAATAATGGAAATAGGAAAATGAAAGGAAAAAAGAAAGAAAGAAATGGGATGGTTGAATTGTTGTTATTGTTAATGCCATGAGCCGTACTCCAAATGTCGAAACGCTTCGCCTGCACTTGACCGTTAAAAAGAAGGCAAAAAGGAAAATAATAATAACAATAACAATAATAATCTTCTTTTCCTTTTCTTTAAAATAATAATAATTAAACTTTTATTTCTTCTTAAAATATTTTTTTTTTTTGGGTGATACTTTGGGTGAGTCAAACATTTGCCTCGTTTCTCCGCCATTTTTGACTCAGTCTCTCGCCCTCCACCTGCAACCACCACCATTCTTTGGTTCTCTTTCTCGAAGAAGAAGAAGAAGAAAGGGAGATTCTGAAACCCTAGAAACAGGACCAATTCTTCGTATATTTCTTTGGCTTCAGGAAAAAATTTCCTCTAAATTTAGCAGATCTGTGGCTAAATTTAGGGGGAATTAGGGTTTTGGTTTTTTTTTTTGGTCTCTGTTTTGGGATTGACGGACGGGGGAGGTAGGGGATTAGGGTTTCTTCTTCAAGATGATGATCTCTCGGGGGTTGTTTGGGTGGTCTCCACCTCATATACAACCCTTGACTCCTGTCTCTGAGGTATCTGAGCCGCCGGAATCTCCGTCTCCGTACCTTGACCCTGGTAACGACCCTACCGGCGAGCGGCTTGAGGAGCCGGAGGAGATCGAGGAGCCTGAGGAGATTGAGCCGCCTCCTGCTGCTGTGCCGTTTTCGCGGCTGTTTGCTTGTGCTGACCGGCTTGATTGGACTCTCATGGTTGTTGGATCGATTGCCGCTGCAGCACATGGTACTGCTTTGGTCGTTTATCTTCATTACTTTGCTAAGATTGTCCATGTGCTGAGGATTCCTCACGATGAGCAGTATCAGAGATTTAGGGAGGTTAGTGACTGATTCTCGGAAATCCTTCTTCTGGGGATTTTTTGTGTGCTTGTGGTGACCGCTGTGTTTGTTTCTTAGGGAATTACTAAAATTGAAGTTTGAAATTCCGGAACTGGACTTTTACTGAGCTAATTTTATTGGTCAAGGTGGCTGAGCTTAGAATATAGGTTCTGAAATGATTCTCTTTTCTTCTTGATTGGTTTTCTTTGGTAATTGGACTAACAGAATCTTTCGTTTGGAAGCTTTATTCTTTTAATAGGAATTATAGTTTCCTTTTTGTGTATATGCCATTTGCTTTTTTTGTCAATCATGTAATTAGTTTAGTGGTCTGAATATTCATGAGCCAATAAAATATTACCAGCAAGCTTAATTCCTGATGTAGCTTTAAGTTAATGAACTTGTAACTTAGATGCTCGACTTTGAAAAGACATGGCGTTTGTAGCTTGTGCTAGACACATGCCTTTTGGTCGTATTCCTATTCTACTTTTGTCAATCTTATTCCCTTTCATGATTGATTTGAGAATGGAGGACTGAGTTGAGTATAATTCTATACATGATTTATACAGGTTTTTTATATGAAATTTTCCCGTATGAAATTACGTACTTAACACATTAATTCTTTCAATTGCAATTTTGTATGCTCAGAAAATGCCTGTGTCAGAATTAGTGAGAAATGCTAAAATTTTTGTTTGGACTTCATTTCTTTGCAGCTTGCTTTAAGTGTTGTTTATATTGCTATTGGTGTTTTCATTGCCGGTTGGATTGGTAAGATCTAATATTATTTGATGCTTGTTTATCTAAAATTCCTTGTTCATTTTTAAGTTTTTTTTTTTATATTGGCAATCAACTAACATATCTGTGTGATAGAGGTTTCATGCTGGATTCTAACTGGCGAAAGGCAAACTGCTGTCATTAGATCCAGATACGTTCAGGTGTTACTCAATCAAGATATGAGTTTCTTTGATACATATGGAAACAATGGGGATATTGTGAGCCAAGTGTTGAGTGACGTGCTGCTCATTCAGTCTGCTCTTAGTGAAAAAGTATGTCTCGGACTACCATTGGGGATTGGGAATAAAATTTAAGATGTTATTTTGTTCATCTTCTATATATCCATTGGGATTTTTCCTGACCAACCTTGTTATTTTTGCACTCTTTTTAGGTTGGCAACTATATACACAACATGGCTACATTCTTTAGTGGCCTCATCATTGGATTCATCAACTGTTGGCAGATTGCTCTCATAACTTTGGCGACTGGTCCTTTCATAGTTGCTGCTGGAGGAATATCAAATATATTTCTTCATAGGCTTGCTGAAAATATTCAAGATGCATATGCTGAAGCTGCTAGCATTGCAGAGCAGGTGCATTTTTTTTCTTTTCCTTCTTTCTTTCAACGGGTAGTAGTTTCTACTCCCCAATGTTTTCAAAATTTTCTGAGGTGTAAGCCTTGAGGTGAGGTGGCCTTGCAATGCTTTGCCTCTCTATGAGAAAAAAGCCTCAAGGTCTCTTAAGCCTTTGAAAATGTTGCTACTCCCTACGACATCATGAGACTTTTGGTATTTTGCACTGCTAATATTGTTATAGTAGTACCTACCATAAGCCTGTCGTTTGTTAATTTCGTGGATCCATAACACTACACAGTCATACCCACAACTCTGCCTTTTATAGTATGCATAGAATGCCGTTGAAGTTAATTGGTTGGGGTGCTCCGTCTATTCCACATATCAAAGAAAGGAGAGGGTCATTTGGAGTTCAGAGGAGTAGTTTGGCATTATGTGAGGGTGGGAGGGAGAAAGTAGGGTGATAGATGTAGGGAGGCATAGTGGGAGAGAGTGATGGAGAGGAGGGGCAGGGATGAGGGGAAGATAGAGGAGTTGGAAGGAGAATTTGGTTTATGAAAGAGAATGACCAATGCTAGAAGGAGTGTGGTGAGAAATATACTATTAGGATGTAAACATATGCAAAAAGTGGAAATGGAGAATTATGATGTATCTTATAAGTGGCATAGATAAAAAAAAAGCTTTTCAATCAGGCGATGCAAAAAACATCAGCATCTTCATTTGCATACCCCCAAACCCTTTTATTTCTCTCTTCAAGTCACCTATAAGATAGCCATGTTAGAGTATTAGATTAACCCCCAAAACCAAGATTTTTGTATACATAAACAAAGGCAACACACTTATTAGAGCCAAAATTATGTTACTCAATTGGAAGAGAGAATAATTTTATACGAAGCTCTTGGCAATCTAGGAAGTGGATCTTGGATGACAAGGAGTTCTAGATTCTCTTTTACGGCTTCATGTGAGTATATATCCTTCAGGACTGCAATAAAGCAAATAATATTTCTTTGAGAGCATTTGTTGGAGGGAGTACGTATGTGTGTGAGAAAAAAAATTAAAAAGAGGATGTAAAAGTTCATTTTATGTTCTGTTAAACCGTGAACTTTTTCTTCATGTAAATATTATTGAGTAGGAATGGAAAATGTGTGATTTCCATTGTTTTGAAATGAGTGTTGAACTTATTGTGCAGGCAGTCTCTTATGTCAGAACGCTGTATGCGTTCACTAATGAAACATTAGCCAAGTATTCTTATGCAACATCTTTACAAGCAACTCTTAGATATGGTATATTGATAAGCCTTGTGCAAGGTCTCGGGCTTGGATTCACGTATGGGCTTGCAATATGTTCCTGTGCTTTGCAACTTTGGGTTGGAAGGTTCTTGGTCACACATCAGAAAGCTCATGGAGGAGAGATTATAACAGCACTATTTGCTGTAATTTTAAGTGGCCTGTAAGTGTATTTCTCAAGTTGGTCTTCGAAGTTTAAATTCCTGTCTCCCTCCTATTTCTTCTTATATATATTATTTTTCTGTAGTGGGTTAAACCAAGCTGCTACAAACTTCTATTCATTTGACCAAGGACGAATAGCTGCTTATAGACTTTTTGAGATGATAAGTCGGTCATCATCTTCAAGTAATCAGGACGGAGTCACCCCATCTTCCATTCAAGGAAATATCGAATTTCGTAATGTATATTTTAGCTATCTATCCCGGCCTGAAATTCCTATCTTGAGTGGATTTTACCTTACTGTGCCTGCAAAAAAAGCTGTGGCTCTTGTTGGGAGAAATGGATCTGGAAAAAGCAGTATAATCCCACTCATGGAGCGGTTTTACGATCCCACATTAGGTACAAATTTTGTGTTCTTGCTTCTCTTGTTTCCTTATAATCCTTTCCTCAGGGGATTTAACGAAAGTTCAACTTTAGATGTTTCTTAGCACCTCAAACTATCTGCCTCCTTCCTCCCCCCCCCAAATTATTTTATTTTATCTTTTATTTTTATTGATTCAGGAGAAGTTCTTTTGGATGGAGAAAATATAAAAAGCTTAAAATTGGAGTGGCTCAGAAGTCAGATAGGATTAGTGACTCAAGAACCTGCCTTGCTAAGTTTGAGTATACGAGATAATATTGCATATGGGCGAAATGCTACGCTTGATCAAATTGAAGAAGCTGCTAAAATAGCTCATGCACATACGTTTATTAGCTCTCTTGAGAAAGGATATGACACACAGGTAAATCAAAAGTTGTGAAGATTATGGTTGAGTTCTTTCATATATTGTTCAATGAGTTCCAACATCCCCCTTTTGTTTTTTATTTTTTATTTGTTAAAACTTCCAATTATCAGGTGGGTAGGGCTGGAATTGAGCTGATGGAGGAACAGAAAATAAAACTCTCAATTGCTAGGGCGGTGCTTTTAAATCCTTCTATTCTGCTGCTTGATGAGGTAACTGGTGGTCTTGATTTTGAGGCTGAAAAAACCGTGCAAGCTGCTCTTGATCTTCTCATGCTGGGGCGTTCAACAATAATTATAGCTCGGCGGCTTAGTCTGATACGGAATGCGGACTACATTGCTGTGATGGAGGAGGGTCAACTTGTTGAAATGGGCACACACGATGAATTGTTAAGCCTTGATGGCCTTTATACAGAACTTCTTAAATGCGAAGAAGCTGCAAAGCTTCCCAGAAGGTATAATTAGAGTCACGCGTTGTTAATTTTCTATGTGGTGTATATTCTTTTGAAATCTAGCTTGTTAGTTTCTGCTGTCGGAGGTCTTTTCTTCTGTTCAACTGCAGCAAAATTTTCTTCAATTGATGGTTCAACTAGGAAAGATTTCCCACTTTATCCAATCCATCCTGGGTTTAAATCCCCTCCCTCACCTTGTATGGATTGAAAAAGAAATTTTAGCAGGGTTCTCCCAAATTTCCATTGCACGGAACAAGAAGGTTAATTGTTTGTTTATTTGTTATTTTGATGGAAACCGAGTTTTCATGGAGATGAATCAAGATAATTGTTAATTGTAAATGTAGTTCTGCTGTTTTAAAATTCCAATTGGAGGTCATTTTTGAGAACTCTTTGGCTATGGTTGGATTTCTTATCTTCCCTTAAGCTGGTTGTTTTCTTATCGGGAAAAAGAAAATTGGAAGATGTATTGCTTTGTATGTCTCTTGATGGTTGAAATTCCTGATTACTTCCTCTGAATTTCTTCTATATTATGACTTTATTCAGGATGCCAGTAAGAAACTACAAGGATTCTTCAACTTTCCAAATTGAGAAGGATTCTTCTGCTAGTCACAGTGTTCAAGAACCATCATCCCCTAAAATGATGAAGTCACCCTCTCTACAAAGGGTTCCTGGTGTTTTTCGTTCGACAGATGGTGTTTATAACAATTCTCACGAATCGCCTAAAGCTCCAAGCCCCCCTCCTGAAAAGATGTCGGAAAATGGCCAGATGTTGGACTCTTCGGTTGACAAGGAACCATCAATTAGGCGGCAGGATAGTTTTGAAATGCGACTCCCAGAGTTACCCAAAATTGATGTTCAAGCTGCACATCGTCAAACGTCAAATGGCTCGGACCCTGAGTCACCTGTTTCACCTCTCTTGACATCTGATCCCAAAAGTGAGCGTTCCCACTCACAGACTTTTAGTAGACTACACAGTCAATCCGATGACTTCCGAATGAAAGCAAAGGAAGAAAAGGATACAAAGCATAAAAAGTCACCATCCTTTTGGAGGCTTGCTGAGCTTAGTTTTGCAGAGTGGCTTTATGCCGTCTTAGGAAGTCTTGGTGCTGCCATCTTTGGATCTTTCAATCCTCTTCTTGCATATGTAATTGCTCTGATAATAACAGCATATTACAAAAGGGATGAAGGCCATAGCATACGGCACGAAGTAGACAAATGGTGCTTGATCATTGCTTGCATGGGTTTTGTCACAGTGATTGCCAATTTTCTTCAACATTTTTACTTCGGAATAATGGGGGAGAAAATGACTGAGCGAGTTAGGAGAATGATGTTTTCAGGTTGGTGTTTTGTTTTATAATGTATGTAAAAATTTTTGAATTTGGAATATAATTGTTTATGCATTTCACTATTTCATCTAACGTTGATTTATGTCTGTTATATTTCTGTTCCCAAAAATAACAGCGATGCTACGAAATGAAGTTGGATGGTTTGACGAAGAGGAGAACAGTGCAGACACTCTATCCATGCGTTTGGCAAACGATGCTACATTTGTACGAGCTACTTTTAGCAATCGACTTTCCATATTTATCCAAGATAGTGCTGCTGTTATTGTAGCACTTCTTATTGGGATGTTGCTACAGTGGCGATTGGCACTTGTGGCGTTGGCAACATTGCCAGTGTTAACTGTTTCTGCCGTTGCACAGGTGTGTATGCTTTACTTTGTAGTTCAGTTTTTAGTTTTCCAAATTATTTTCCAAACGTCTCATGCTAGCCAGACTCTTAAGTGAATGCACACGCACTCTTTCTGCCATCCATGGCGCTAAGAAATAAAAACGCAAGAACAAAAGAAAAAAGGTGAAATAGAACCTTCACATTTTAACACCGAGGTTTGATTTAGGTAGCATGGTCCCTGACATCAGTTTCTATTAACTACTAACAAAAAGCTGATGTGAAACTCATCTTTTATTAATTTTTTTTTTGAAATTAGAAAAAAAAATAAATAATTATATTATTATATATATATATATATATATATGTATGTATCTATGTATGTATTCCTTTCCTCTTTCTCCTTCCTTTCTCAGCTCCTCCATCCATGGGTATTTTGGCATGGCGTTTAGTTAGGCAAATTAGCTATTTTTTTAGGTTTGTGGTTATATAAAGTAAATTAAGAAAGCTTTCCTCATAATTATAGGGTTTCCCTATGTGTTAGCTTCTAATAAGAATTCCTTGGTTTTGGTAATTCTCTCTTCACGATTTCAAAATATTTACATTTTCTATATAAAACCTCTCCCTCTCTCTAACTCTGGTGCATAAATTGTCGTGGAATATTGCAGAAGTTATGGCTTGCTGGATTTTCAAGGGGCATACAGGAGATGCACCGGAAAGCATCTTTGGTTCTTGAAGATGCAGTTAGAAACATATACACCGTAGTAGCCTTCTGTGCTGGAAACAAGGTTATGGAACTCTACAGATTGCAACTAAAGAAAATATTTAAGAAGAGCTTCCTTCATGGGATGGCCATTGGTTTTGCGTTTGGCTTTTCGCAGTTTCTGCTTTTTGCCTGTAATGCCCTTCTTCTTTGGTACACTGCATTTTCTGTCAAAAAGAGGTATATGGATCTGTCTTCTGCTCTTAAAGTGTACATGGTGTTCTCTTTTGCAACGTTTGCTTTGGTGGAACCTTTTGGGTTGGCTCCATATATACTTAAACGGCGCAAGTCACTCATTTCAGTATTTGAAATCATTGATCGTGTACCGAAGATTGATCCAGATGATAACTCTGCATTGAAGCCGCCTAACGTCTATGGAAGCATTGAGCTCAAGAATGTAGATTTTTGTTATCCTACTCGACCTGAAGTTTTGGTATTGAGCAATTTCAGTCTAAAAGTCAATGGTGGGCAAACCGTGGCCGTGGTGGGTGTTTCTGGGTCAGGTAAGAGCACAATAATATCGTTGATTGAGAGATTCTACGACCCCGTTGCTGGTCAAGTTTTCTTGGATGGTCGAGATTTGAAAACCTATAACTTGAGATGGTTGAGGAATCATTTAGGTCTTGTTCAGCAGGAACCTATAATCTTTTCAACAACCATAAGGGAAAACATTATATATGCAAGGCACAATGCAAGTGAAGCTGAAATGAAAGAGGCTGCTAGAATAGCAAATGCTCACCATTTCATCAGTAGCCTGCCTCATGGTTATGACACACATGTAGGTATGAGGGGTGTGGATCTAACCCCAGGGCAGAAACAGAGAATTGCAATTGCTCGGGTAGTATTGAAGAATGCACCTATCCTCTTGTTGGACGAGGCAAGTTCCTCAATCGAATCCGAGTCAAGTCGGGTCGTACAAGAGGCTCTTGACACTTTGATCATGGGAAATAAAACAACCATCCTGATTGCCCATAGAGCTGCAATGATGAGGCACGTTGACAATATCGTGGTACTAAATGGAGGGCGAATAGTGGAGGAGGGTACTCACGATTCTTTGGTGGCCAAGAACGGTCTATATGTCCGCTTGATGCAGCCGCATTTCGGTAAGGGTTTGCGACAGCATCGACTTGTTTGAAATTTGGAAACTGATTGTTCGAAACACGTCAAGTTTTGGTCTGCCTTCATTAGCTAGCTCCCTCTGGCCTGTTTGAGTTTCTGACAAAAGAGAGCTCCTCGGAGAGATTTTGTAGCTCAACCATAGCTAGGGGTTTCGGGTCGGGGCAGAAGTTGGAAAAAGAGTTTACATGTAACAAGAGCATGTTGTGGCAGCGCCAGTAGTTTCTTTGTTCAGATGGTAGGGTACAGAAGTAGGAGGTTTTTGGAGTTTGACTGAGAGGCCTTCCCTTGAGGGCCAAATCCATATTCTTTAGGAGGCAAGCATCAATTTCATTGGGGTTTGTTTCCATGGTATATTGATTTGTTTATTGATGATTAGAATAGAGGGTGGGTTCAAATTCTAGGTGTGGTTTTTCATTTTCTAAATTTTATTTCACTTCAAAAACTCTCCCTCTCTTTGTATGATGAATCAATGTAAGAATCTTGGGAAGCCAAAGAGGAAAAATACGTTTGTAACTTTTGTATATATGTTGTTACAATTAATCAATAGCTGTTCATTTTTGGTTGTGTTTAACCCAACATATCCATTTCCTTTCATTTTATTTTCTTTGGCAAATTGAAAAATTCACTCCAAATTTATACAAATGTCAAAATTAGACCTTCAAACTTATATAATTGTAGAAATTGTAATAATTTTACAAATTTGAGAGTCAATTTTTTACTTGAAAATTTAAGTTTTACAATCATCAATAGTTCGAGGGTCCAATCAGAACCTACTTTTTATACCTAAAAGTTTGAGGGTGTAATTTTAATTGTTCTAGGGTGTCAAGAGGAATTAGAATTACTTCTATCCTAGAAGATTTCCCAGAATTACTTCTATCCCAGAAGATTTTCTTCAAGCGTTGAGATTTTCTTTTTCCCCTTCAACAATTACTCCCTATCTTTTGCCTATTTTGTTGCTTTTGTTTAATAAACCTACATTACAGCTGTGGACAAATGGGAAGTAAAATAGAGCTTGGGTATTGGAAATAAAATAGAACTTGGGTATTTTTAGCTCTTTGTAATAAATATTTATCTATCTTACAAGGACATTGGTATATACCAGATATATACATCAATTTCCAATAGCGCTACATATAAATTTTAAATAGAGAAAAAGAGTGAGATTCACACCCTTCAGAAATAGCTCAGATATCCAACACCCTGAATGAATCAGCAACCACTTTAAGCATGTCGCGATACCTTCTCCACCTTCTGTCATTTGCCCCAACTACCAAGGTATAGTACCTACCTGCATATTAGAGAAATAGCTGCTTATAACCCTTCTTCAGTTTAGGTCATTAGCCAAGCATAGATAGGTAACGATACGTATTCCTTCTCTTGAGGTCGGTGATTCAAATTCTCATTTCCTATGATATACTAGAGTGTACTAAAAAAACACTTAGGACTATTTGGAACACGAAGTTAGTTATTATAGTCGGTGATTATTATAGTTTGTGGATTACAACAATTTGTGTTTCGTTTGTCGATTATTTTAGTCTGGATTATAATAGTCCATGTTTGGGACAGTGAGCGTTTTCTAATAATTTTACCGTAACTAAGTGTGAGTTATAATAATTGGGAACTTTAGTTCAAACATTGAGTGGGCTATCCACCTAAGGCAAATTGGGGCCCAATCGCTCCCTTAGAGGTTACTATATTCTTCTATGAACTTTATTTGAATGAGGAATTGGACCGTATGATAAATTTTAGGGTTTGGTTTTGAAAAATGGCAAAACCGATAAATAATAAGATTTATGGCAACTCACATGACATGCACATGGCCGTAAAATTTCAAATCCTTGTTTTACCCTTATCTGATTCGTAGCTTGTCATTAATGAAACTATAAAAACATGGTAAGTGTAGAATCATAAACAATGATAGGTTCCGTATACATGGTAATTGCCGACTCTTTGGTTCTCCACATTCTCTCTAATCGATTTATTTGAAAAAAAATAAGAACAATCGTCTTCCAAAAAATAACCGCCCTTCCAACTTTCCTCACCTACTTAATATTTTAATGTAGATTTTATTATTAGTTTAAATTCTATTTAACCATTCTTCGAACTAATTTCACTTGAATTAAATATCCAGATTTTTCTAACAAATTTATATTTTAAATATCCATATATTATAAAATGTCATTTTATCAAATCACATCTTTTTCAGATGTTTGAACGAATTATTTTATACATATTCTTAATAAATTAATTGGATATTTTTCCATATTTTCGAAGGTTTAAATTGTTTTGTACATATTATTAGATTTAATTGTACATATTTTATATTTAGTCACAATTTTCATTTCATTTTATATCATATCATATTATTATATTACCATTTTTAATGTTTTAAAATACATTTTTGGTTATTTTACATTTCACTATCTAAGAATCATGTATTGGTTATTGAAGCATAAATAAATTCAATTTACAAATTCTCTTTTTCCTTAATTTTAATTTTTTCATCCTCATCTTTTGATTTTACCAAACGATTCTATCCATTGATCAATCGATTTTTCTATTTTTCTCTTCATTTGCTCTTGTATGACGATTCAATCTTCTTTTACTTCATTATTATAATCAACTTTCTTCTTTTTTTTTTTGGCAAAAGAAGGTGAAATCTTGTTCATCGGAGAGAATTCAGAGTTAGACACTACAATAAATTGAAACTTCCAAAGCTACGTTGAACGCTAGAGAATCAGAATTATAATTTTTATGTGGTGATTGACTACTCTTTAATGTGTCTAATCTTTCAAATACATTATATTTATTTTAGTGGAAACATATCCTTCTCTCCAACCTTCTGAGAACATTATTATCAAATTTCGTTTATCTAACTATTTTTAATTGGTTTAACTTTTTGTTACTAGATTTAATTATAACTAAATCTTTTTTCATTTGTTTAAGCATGTTGTTATTAGATTCAAAATGTAATATGAAGTTAAACATATTTCTAGTTTATCTTTGGTGCGCTCTAGAAATTAACTAATTTACATTTTCACATTCGGTGTAATTGTAACATAAAATTATGAGATTAACTAATCTACATCTACATCTATACATACAACATAATTATAATATGAAGTTATGCAATTTTAATTATCGTTATTCGTGTTTCCTGATAAATATCCATTTGAATATATCTTTTGTTATCAGATTCTGGTTTATTTTATTTGTTTATACGTTTTGTTAGCATATTCATATTTTTTTGTTTATATTATTACTATTTATATAGTTTATACTTCTTAAACTGTAATCTAATGATATAACAATTTATCATTGGTATATAAAACATATTTATATACCTATTTATTATTTTAATAAGATTTGTTCTCCATTTCATAAAAAAAAAACCCATCCCTCATTTTCAAGTTCCAATATATTTATAATTTTTTGTGAAAAATAAAAAAAATCTAAGCACCTCCTACTTACATATTTATAAATATATATATTTTTAAAAAACACTAATCCTACTTTTCTTCCCTCTCATCCTACCCTTTCCTTTCTCTCTTTTTTATTTCCCATTTGCAACAAATCTATAGCCATAACATCTCCACAATCTCTCCTTTAAAATTGATGCTACATTTCGGCTTGCATGTTCTCCAAGCAGCCACATGGCACCACCTATGATCATCGTATTGCAGACGCACCATCGTGGCCGTCCACCGAAGAAGCAACACCAATTAGTTGTCGGTGAGGGCCATATTGGCTAGTTTTTGGATTTTGGAACCCTTCTAAGATTTTGACCATGTTATTTGTTTTTCAACTAACTTTTGGTTGAGATTGTAATTTTTTTTTTTTGCTTAGATAGAGTGTATTTGCAGTTTTAAGTTTTTTTTGAAGTATTGTTTATTTGTATTCATTTCGTTAGTCTTTGGGGTAGTTTGGTCTTTTACTAATTAGTATTTTATATTATTTAAATTCATTTTGCTATTTTTACAAATTTGATTTTCTTTTGCTATTTTTCCAATGAAACTTTAGAATTTGCTATTTCTCTTCTCAGCCCCATTTGAATATACAAGAGTAAGGGATGAATGTGGGTTTTAATTCATCAGATGGAAATCGAGAACTTAACACGAATCGAATTGTATTCAATCCAAAAACTAAAAGTATAGGTTAGATATGAGTTAGTTCAAGATTCCAGAATACAAATTGATAAAATGAGTTTGGTTAACTTCGATTCTGTTGGTTTCATTCTATCTTTCTAAACTGGATAGTTCAATTTGATATTCTTTATTAGTTTTTTCCGAGTAAAGAAGTATCCTACGGTTAAGAAAGCATGGGATTCAGAGCTGATAAATAAAAAAATGAAAGGGTTCAAAATTCTAATAAAAAATGAGCTTACCGTTTGCAATGGCTATGGTTGCAAAGGAGGTGCGGGAGAATGCTCTAGAACTAAGTTTGTACTCGAAGGTGTAATAATTTCTCCCATCAATCGTTCGCTGAAACAGGTCAATTAAAGATCAGCTAGATGTCCAAGAAACAGACTTGAAGATAAATATTAAGATTGATCTGAGAGGCAGAGAAAAATACAAACCTCCTTCATATCATATATGGTAGCCTTTTGATTTGGTGCAGCATATCGATGTTTTACCAAAAAGTTGACAACCTGCTTTAGTTAAGTTAAACAATTCAGACTTCTTTTCCCAGAATATCAAATATGATCTAATTAAAGATTCCTTTACCTCATCTAATGAACCTTCTTCATGGATATCCTTTTTCTCTGTTGGTATGAACTTCACTCTAACATTCTGTAGCTGCAGGTATCGATCCTTGAATGCCGAATCATGGGCTCTAAAATCAAATTCCTAGACAGGGAACATTTAGAAACTGTTTGTTTTAGTATATTCTTTTGTTTACTACACATGCATCTCATGTTTCTGCTAGTTGAAATTTTCTCACCCTCCAATCAGAGGGGTAGTAATAGGAATACCCATCTGTAGAGTCTACGAATGCTCGATAATTCTTCGGGACTTCTGCACATAAAAAAATCACAATATTAATTTAGAATCCAACATTAGATTATTGGAGAGAGTTGGGAATTTAAACCTTCAGCAAAGAGGGGACTTGCAGCCAGTAAACTTGTAGCTAGAGCTCCAACTCCCAACAGAAGCGGCCTTCTATTGCAATGGCCTAAATGTTAATATATCAACGTCATATTACCACGGGTCAGATAAGGATATCCAGGCTCAAGAAAACAGCGAAAGAAACACCTATAAGGAAGGAAAAGAAAAGTTCAAAGTAGAACTGAATCAAAGTTCTCATGAGGTGAACTATCCCGCTATGAAAAGTAAAAACCATAGTAAGTGAAGTCATTGTTTTGGTTTCTCACACGTCAACTACCTAAACGTACTATATGTGGTTGCCAAGTAAACTCGTAACACTTTAGTCCCTAGATTGGTTACCACAATGGTCAGAATCCATTTCTTCTACGCAAATTTGGTTTAGACATTTCTACAAACACCTTGTACGCAAGTTACAAAGTTCATATAATTCCACAAAGTCCTCAAAATTTGAACAGATTCAAAGAATAAGCAAGCCAAATAAGTACCAAATGGGCATTTCCTTTCCACAAGGAACGAAACCAAAAGGAAAAAACCACATTATTCTAAAATCGGCATGGCAGCCATTCTGAAGCTGCAAATCTTTAAGAACCCATGGACTCTAAGCATTGGAATTGAGCATTAAAGTTAAGACTGCAAATCTTACCTTCCTCACGGGAAGTTTTCTCGGTTGAGCAATTGATTGTACTACAGGAAGAAAAAGAAGAAGTAGCTGTTGATGGCTCATTGAAAGGAAGCAACCTCAGCTGGAATCAAAGCACAATGAGAAGCAAGAACTGGGTCCTGAAGATTGGGAAATGTAAATGAATACACAAACCTTCCAATTGGATGCGGTGGTGGGAACCCAACTGAAGCAAGAGGTTGAAACTGCCATATCTGATCCAGAGAAGCTCTCATAAAATGAAAAATTGGAAAATGGAAGGAAGCTTAGAATGCTATATCTAATCGGGTTGGGTTTTTGTGGTCATATTCAACACTCTTTCTACTCTTGTTTCTTTCTTCATTGCTTTTGGGAAACTTTGTAAATTGGTCAACCGGATAAAACGATTTTTTTTTTTTTTTTTTAAAAAATAAAAATAAAAATAAAAATAAAAATAAAAATAAAATTTAACAAACAATTTTTTCTAGTCTAGGTTAAATTTAACAAATAAAATAGAAATAGAAATAGAAAAATATTAAAACAATCAAGGATGAAAATATCTTGATATATTGACGATATATCCACGATATATCCGTAAAATCACATATCCGATACAAATATTGGGGATGAGATATTTTTTCTCCAAATTTCACGATATATAGCTGATATTAGCGATATATCTCCGATATTAGCCATATATTCCGATATATCTTTTTGGGTTAATATCTTTCGTAGCTCAACAAAATCGTGGATATTTTGAGGATATATCACGGATATTTTGTGGATATATCATGGATATTCCGTTTACATGTCGTTTGATTATTTCTATATATAGCTTTCTTTTTTCTTTTTCCAATATCAAACTTTTCTAATGTGCTATCTTTTACAATTTTCATTTTTTTCTCAATTTTGAATAAAAAACTTTCATTTTCAAAGAAATTAAATTTGAAAAAAATACAAAAAAAAAAAAACTTTAACCATGACCCTAAAGCTGGAGGAGTAGGAATTAGCTCTTTCACTGGATAATCTCAATTCACACATGTCACACAAGACTCCAACTATGACTATAGAGTTGGTGGACTAGAAATTGGAACAATAAAAAAACCTTTCATTCATAGAGTATCTACACCTAATGATGCTCATGTTGACTCACTTGTTTCAGTATGAAGGAGATGAGTTTCGATAGTCAATATAGACATGGTCACTATGTCAATAACAATAGTAATTATGGCTATTCTCAAAGTAATTACTATAGTCATTCGAGTGATTATGGTTCATGTGGTTATAGTGATGAGTTTAACATATCGATCTATACATGAGGACAACTTCCTCATGAAAGTCATGAAGACTCAGATTTAGGGCCTCTATGTTATCTACATTCTCCGGAACATCCTCATTTGAATGAAACATAGTTTGATCCAAGGTACTCTCCTATTGATAATATTGGGGTTGATGTTGAAACTCATAGATGACATACTTCCCAATTATGTTATAAATTTTTAACATATAATAACTTGGGAGTAATATTGTCA
Source organism: Benincasa hispida (assembly GCF_009727055.1). Classification (NCBI taxonomy): domain Eukaryota; kingdom Viridiplantae; phylum Streptophyta; class Magnoliopsida; order Cucurbitales; family Cucurbitaceae; genus Benincasa; species Benincasa hispida. The sequence goes on from NC_052354.1 coordinate 16,555,559, forward strand.
TCATCAAATATGCTAATGTTGGGCTAATACCTCGTAGATCATCTTTTTATTATTGAATCTTGTATTTGACCTTCATTTTGTATGACTTAGATTTTATTAATAAAACATTCCGTTCATAATAATTTTTTGATCTTCATTATTATTTATTATTCCATAACCAAGCATATATGACTTCTAATTATTGGTTTATATATTTAAAGTCAGAGTTTATTACTTAAATAAATTTGTTCTAAAATTTCACTAAAAAATTCACAATTTTGTGATATTCGTGATTTTTTTCTTGAATATCCATTGATATTTAAGATATCCGTCGATATATCCATAAATCTAACTTACTGATATTTACAATGATAACGATATTTTCGTCCTTAAAAAAATTTACAATGATAACGATATTTTCGTCCTTAAAAAAATACAAACACATACATTGACATTGCCTAATCTTCTTCTTCACTGAGATGAAGTGAAATCCTAGAGTGAGAGAGCAAGAGTGATAGAGGAGATGAGATTGAGAGCAAGAGTGATAGAGGAGACGAGATCGAGACCAAGAGTGAGAGTGATAGAGATGGATAGATCGAGAGGAGAGACCCACTTAAATGTGCGATATTCCATTTTGATAATTTTACCTGAACACGATATATGTAAAAGGGCAAAAATCTTAAAATTTAGAAAGAAGATAAAATCTCATTTTAGTCCAAAATTTTGGGTTATTGTATGGCTTTTCCTTACAAGTTGAGTTGAGTTGAGTAATTTGAGTTGTTCAAGTTGTCAAGTCATTTGAACAACTTTACTCATTCTAGGTTTTTTTTTTTTTTTTGGGGGGGGAAGAAAAGTAACTTTGGTCAATTGCAAATCAACTTTATATTAGTTTTTTTAAAATTTTCTTTACATATATTTTGATGTTACTTTGTTGAATGAAAATATGTGAACATACTATTTTTGATAACGGTATTTTAATCTTTATTCAATTTTAGTCATTGTGTTTTCAATGATAAGATTTATACCTCTATATTAAAGATTAGTTTCATCTCTTTTTTGAAATGTTACCACGAAATTTAAGTCTACATACCGAGTGGAAATATAATATACTTGGTATATTAGCGTTGATATAAATATAACAACATATTTAAAATGTTGATTTCTTAGACTAACAACTTTTATGTTTATTCAATTTTTGTCTGTATAATTATTTTAAACAATTATCTTGTTGTCTCTCAAATATGCTTTCAAATAGTAAGATTTAACTTCTAAACTTTACATAAAATTTTAGTCATAACTATTGATTTTTCATATATCTAGATCATCAATTTTATAACTCCAACATATAACACCACACGCACATATATATAAACATTTATTCATTGGACCATCTACTTTTTAAATAGATGGCATAAAAGAAATACATATTACAGAAAATAGACACAAATGCATTTTTGTTGTAAAATCGAAGAGCAAAAATGAAGCACGATGGGAGTACCATAATATTAAAATAATAAATAAAGTAAAATAACCAAAATTATAAAATTATGAAAATAGAAAACATAAATGAAATTCTATTATTTAATTTTCACCCATTTGTGAACATTTTCAATATCCACAAAATGCTACTATTTATAGAAAATTTACGAAGTAGAAGGTGGAATTACATGAACACTAAGGATGTGCAATTAAAAGACACATGGACAACATGTAGAATGATACATGGAGTGATTGGAGAGTGACAAATGGTCTTTTAAAACATTAAGTATTGGACATCTATTTTGTGTATATATAATATATATAAAATATGCCTTGTTCAACTTTACTAAGAAAAAACCCAATGGAAAAAAATTCTAGTGAAAGAAAAAAAATACATATTTCATATAATTTAATAATCCTAAAAGAATACAATATATTTGCTCCCCCCATGGAAACATCAATGAGATATTTGAATTGCTTCATTCCAATGTTGTGCACCAAATTTTCAAAGTTATGATAGGTAATGTCTTTGTAAATAAGTCTATTAGGTTATTCTTGGAACAAATTTGTTGTACAGTGATGCTGTCATTTTCTTCAAGATCATGAGTGTAGAACAACTTTGTTGAAATATGCTTTGTTCTATCTCCTTTAATATATTCTACTTCAAGATCATGAGTGTAGAACAACTTTGATGAAATATGTTTTGTTCTATCTCCTTTAATATATTTTACTTTGATTTGGGCTATACAAGCTGTATTTTTGAAGGTAGGATTGGCAACGGGGTCGGGGCAAGGCGGGGGAGGGTTCCCCATCCCTATCCCCGATGGAGGATTTTATCCCCATCCTCGTCCCCATCCCCGCCATTTCAAGGTGGGGATAGGGACGAGAACGCGGTGACCAATTCTCCGTTTTCCCTTTTATTTCTCTATGGGGACTTTTTTAATATTTTTTATTTTTTTTGTAAAATTATCTTGGTTTGAGCTTGGATACTTTAGTTGGGCTTAGATTGGACTAAATTAAAAACCAAGCTAAATGTAAAAAGTTAAATACCTAATATATATATATATAGAGAGAGAGAGAGAGAGAGAGAGAAAATATTTAAAAATCTAATTATATATACCTAATCGAGGCAAGGTCGGTGTCGGGAATAGGGCGAGGACAACCTCCCCATCCCCACCCCGTCCCCGGTTTGGGGACCCTAAAGAGGTCCCTCGTTTGACCTCATTCTCGGTCAAACCGGGGATTCCCTACCCTGATCGGGATGGGTCCCCGCGAAAATTTTTGCCAACCCTATCTGAAGGGATTTGATGTGAATTCAACCTTAATTAAAGTGATTGCATGTACCCGGAGGAGCAATTACAAGAAGTAAGAAGAGAAGATTCAAGAGACTTTCACATTACATCTTCAAAAGCTAGTAAATTTACAAAAATTGACAAATAATTTTGAGCCCCAATTTATATATAATGTTAGTTCAATGAGTTAAGAAGAGAATGACATGAAGATGACATGAAAAAAGTCCTACAGTTTGGAAGATGGCCTGGAGGTAAAATAAAGTGTGCATATTTTGTGAAGAAAATATGGCCAAGTGTGCACTGCATGGGAAAACGTGATGTCAAACCTTGTCAAACGTGAAGATTAAGTTTGCCAAAGTCTAGAGGAGTTATTTAAGACAATTTGGAGACCTTTTACATTTTTAATTTTGCATTTTGACCAATTAATTAGTAAGAAATTAAGTTTTAAGTTTCTAGGTCTTATTTTCTACAATTTGTAATTAATTGTATTTGAATGTCTTGAGTTTTTGGTCCATGCACGACCTTTTGGCCTATAAAATGGATTGTAGTTCTCTTAAAAACTTAGGTTATCAATATTAAAAAGCTTATGCTTATTTAACCTCTTTGGTGTTTCTTTTCTTTCAAATCTTGCTTTAGGTTTGTTGTTCAAATCAATTCATTGGATTAGTCTTGATCAAACTAATTATGGAATGAGTTGTCAAGATCTAGGAGTGATCATCATAAATTCTAAGTTTGATCTAAGTTAACTTTCTTTATGAGTGTTTGCAAGGATCCTAGAAGATCCTCTAGCTTTGCATTCAACAAACATTGTGGGTGCTTATCATTTGATATCAAAGCATTTGGTCATCATCATTGGCTGGCTCTAGAGGTGAAATATCTTTACTTTGTTTCAATTTTTTATTGTTTCTTCTTATTTTTTTCTTGTAATATAAGACATACTACAACTTGTCTTAAAATCTTCTACATACTTACTCTTGGATCATTAAAAAAAAAGAGAGAAAGAAAAAATCATTAGCCAAAAAAAAAAAAGAAAAAGAAAAAGAAAAAAGAAAATTAATAGGAGAAAAAGAAAGAAAAAAGTCAACAACAAAAGGAAAAAAGTAGGAAAAAAAAAATCCAAGACAATGATATTGATGTTTATCTACAACCTCTTGTGGAAGATTTACAACAACAATAGAAAGGAGTACAAGTTTATGATATTGTAAGTAACACACATTTCACTTTGAGATCAATTCTTATGTGGAATATAAATGATTTTTCAGCCTATGGAAATCTTGTTAGATACACCACAAAAGGCAAATATGCATGCCCGACTTGTGGAGATAATACTTGTTCTTATTGGTTGAAACATAGTAAAAAATTTGCATATATGGGTCATAGACGATTCTTATCAAGGGCTCATTTATATCAGAGAAAAAAAGACATGGTTTGATGGGAAAATAGAAGAAGAGTTACCTCCCAAAATTCCAACAAGTAGTGCAATTTATACCCAACCTGAAGATTTTGATAATTGTTGGGAGAAAGGTGAAAAGAGAATGAGCAAGAGTCATAAAGAATCGTCAAATCAAAGGTGGAAGAAGCGATAATTTTCTTCGATCTACTATATTAGAAGGTTAACGAACTCTAAGTTTATGGTGTATTTATTGAGTTTCAAACTAGACCATTAACAATTTGAAACTTTGATTGTGTAGGAATTACCAATACACCACAACTTGGATGTCATGCACGTGGAGAATAATGTGTGTGACAGTATTGTAGGTATATTATTAGATATAAATGGAAAGACAAAAGATGGAATTAATGCAAGAAAAGATTTACAACTTTTGAAAATTCGCCCTGACCTACATCCTCAAGAACGAGGAGGGAGAACTTACCTACCTCCTGCTCCACACATATTATCGAAGTCCGAGAACAAATTATTTTGTTCAAGGTTGTACAAACTAAAATTACCTGATGGATACAGTTCAAACATTTCAAAGTGTGTATCATTAGATTAATGCAAATTGATGGGGTTGAAGTCTCATGATTATCATGTGTTGATGCAACAACTTTTATCTGTGGTGCTTAGAGGCCTGCTTCTGAAAGGTCCAAGACATGCAATATACATGCTATGTTCATATTTCACTAGACTTTGCCAACATATAATTGATAGAGAGGTTATGTTAGAGCTTGAAAAAGAAGTGGTGGACATTTTATGTCTTCTTGAAAGGTACTTTCCACCTTCATTTTTTTGATTTAATGACACATTTGATTATTCATTTGGGTCGTGAAGCTTGTATATGCAGACCTGTTCAATTCCGTTGGATGTACCCATTTGAAAGGTAACTGTTTTATTTTTGATATATTGATAATAGTGGTCTTCCTTATGCTAATAACAGTTACTCTATATATATGAAGTTATTGAAAGGTTATGTATGGAACAAAGCACGACTAGAAGGGTGTATTGTAGCATGTTACTTCGCTGATAAATATGTCGAATTTTTGAACAAGTATTTTAAACAGTCAGTTGAGGTAGTGAATAAACAATATCGTAATGAAGATTACCAGAATGATGTCATACTAGAGGGTCGCCCTATATCGTCTGGAACTCCAATTGTATTATCCGATTATGTACTTGAGATTGCATATTGATATGTCCTATTCAATACAACAGAGGTGAAACCATTTTTCGAGTGAGTTATTTTGTTTAACAATATTACTTAGTTTAATTTAAGATTATTATTATTTAATGACAACTTATTTGGGTAGGATGCATATGAATGAACTCATGATCTTAGATAAAAGACTGGCAAAAGATTCTAATCTACTTTGGAAGGTTCATACAGAAATTTTTTTATTATGGTTGAAATCTAAGATAATACTAACTATTTAATAACGAATGAATATTTAAAACCATAATATACTTTCACTAACAAGTAGGTATGTTTCTTCTTACTAGATTGAATTAGATTCGTCTGTTAATGGTTACTTTGACTTGTTAAAATGACTTGCAAATGGGCTCAGAAAAAATGCTATGTCTTACATTGGATACATCATAAATGGGCAACAATTTCACATAAAGAGTGTTGAAAAATTAACCTAAAAAAGTGGTGTTATTGTACATGCTAGAACATTATGTAGATCCAGTGCAAAAGATCAATCTCAAGTTGTGAACTTAGTTCCTTATTATGGGGTGTTACAAGAAATCATCTTATTAGATTATTATGTCTACCAACTTCCAATCTTTCGATGCGACTGGCAAATGTTCGTAAAGGAGTAAAAGACGAGGAAGGATTCAGTATTGTTAATTTACATCAAAGCTAAAGCATATTTGTATGGGAGCCTTTCGTCTTTGTCTCGCAAACCGAACGAGTATTTTATGTTAGAGAACATGACACTTCAAGTTGGTATGTCTTATTAAAAGCACCACCTAGAGGATTTCATGACTTGGAGATGTACGATGAGAATTATGATGGTATTGTGGTTAGTAATGAACAAATTCGTAGTGAAGATTCACGTTGGCGAAAATGATGAGCTTACTCATGCAAGACAAGATTGTGAGGGTATTTTGATTTGAGGAGCAGTTTGATGCATTGTCTAAATGCTTGTTTGTGATTGTTATACTTTATAATATTTATTTTGTAAAGGTGCTTTGATTGCATGATCTAACCTTTGTTATGTAAAGACTTTTTAGCCACTTTGGCAAATATGGCATATTGATGTAAGTTATTTACTATCAATTAACTTTCTTCATAACTTTGTATCAATATCGATGTGTATGTCATTGGATAAGCCACCTCCACTATAGTGAGATCACGAATGATGGTAAATATTTATATTAAAAAAAAATTTCACTATTTTTTTTAGAATATGACTTGTATTGATTATTTATTAATGATGCTTTTAGGTTGAGATGAAGGGAAACATGCTACTACCTCAGACTATACAACACATAAAGATACCTTGGAACTAAAAATTAAAGGAAAAAAAAAGGTTTTTACGAAGGAAGATTTGGAGTGATGAAATGTTGAATGACCACCAACTAGAAGAGGTAGGGGTTCAAAGGAAAAAATCAAATGCGTCAAACCATGATAATGATAGTTTGCCTCTTCTAAATGACCACCTTGAATATTTCCAATCCTAATAAGAAGACAACTAAATGTAATCCTATTTCAATTCCTACATTAGACTCACTGGCTACTCAAACAAAATTAGCAATTCATAGGCAAACAAAAACTTCTAATGTAAACAGACTTGAAAATGAAGATCATATAGTCAATGAGCCCTCATATGAAACAACGACTTTGCCAAAAAGAACAAGGGTCCTTACAAAGATGAAGACAATAGCCATTGATAAACAATCTAGAGTGAACCTTGTTTTCAATGAATATGGACAACCCACTAGGGTTGAATCGGTAGGATTAGCTTCATTTCTTGGTCCACTAGTGAGAGAGGTTGTATCAATGAATTTAGAGAATTAGAAGAAACTATCTACGAGGTTGAAAATAGTCTTATGGAAACCTATCCATGTATAAAGTTACTTTATTTCATTTATATAATTCAAATTGAACGCACATATCATTATGATTTACTTCTAACTATTCATAACTTTAGTCAAGGTACAATGTAGATGAAGATTGGCAAAAAAGAGTTTTTTTTTCCCAAAAGATGGGTAGATTATGAAGGACTGAAAAATCTCGTCTAGTGAAACAAATTCGAGATTCCCCAACAAAGGATGCACTTTTATAGCTAATGTCCGATAATTTGCAATTTGTTGATGACTAGATGGACTTTGTGAGTGAAAAGACTAGTGCAAACTTCATGGTATGAAAATCTTTACTTCGAGACGTGTACATTTACATTTTCCTATTATTACTTTGATAAAAATATTGAATGTCTTCTATTTGAGTAGTTGAAAAGTAAAAAAATACAAAGTCATGAAGAAAAAACAGCTCCCACATACATGTAGTAGGAAAAGGTATGCCCATTTGGCTGAAGAGATGGTAAACATCATTATTACTACATTTCAATTTCGCTTTCATATTGTATGTGAATTCATTTTTTAATCTTTTTTTTTTTTGTAGAAAAAAAAGTAGTTAAGATCAAACTTCAGTCACAAGGATTGCATTATGGACTAAAGCATACAAAAAGAAGGATGGACAATCGGTGAATACACAAGTTGCTAAGACACTCGTAAGTTTTCTTACTTACCTTTTTAGCTATGGGGGAGGGGAGGGGGTCTTGAAAAATTTATAAGCATTGACTTTGTTTGAAAATGTATCTTTAAACTTTACTATGTTCTTTTTCTTAAAAAGTTATTAACAATATACTTTGTTGGGATAATTAGCTTATGGAGTTTGTGAACTTTCATTGAAGAATGATTTGATTGAAGTGTATTATGTTTTGTGGTAGAGGAGGGGGTTGAAAAAGTATTTGAAAAGAATGAAGAATAGTCTTCAAAGGTAACTCTCTTCTCCTAGAATTTCTTCTTTGTAAAATGCATGCTTAGTTTAAATATGTTTCAACTTCTTTGTATATTCTGTAAATTCAAAACGTAAATTAAAAGTACACACGTTCTCTTACTTCTGCTGTGGGATTTGATCCTTCAATGTTTGAGCAAGATTGATGTTTATTATTTGTTATATTTTGGTTTGTTTAGTTGATATATACTAAAAAAGTTTGCACATGTTATAATACGCTTTATATTGATTTTTATGTCAAGTTTCAATGTTAAAAGTTCGTTACCTCTGTTGTTTTGAAGAATGAGTAAAATTTGGAGGTTATTCATGTTATTAAAATTTGATTTGAAATTTTAATGTGATTTGAGCCTGATTATGTGGTTATATTGTAACTCTAAAGATCGTTCTTGTTTTAAAGTTTCATTTAAAGGTTATTTGTACGACTAAAGTATGGTTTTGAGTGTATGATAAGAGAGATTGTAAATATTAAGAAGGTATATATAACATATGTATATATATTGTTAATATTGTTTACATTGATGTATTCAGTTGAATTCTAAAATGAATGTTTTTTCACTAGGCCTTCACACAAGCTCGTTGAAATGAGGAAATGTCCCACCAAGCATGTTATTTATATATATATATATGTGTGTGTGTGTTCTTAACCAAAGATAGTGCAAACACTTAGTTATAATTACTAGATTTGTAGATAACCGAAGTTTGGTTACTAGTTTCATTTATATAGTTTTCTTGTATTAACGGTACAAAGCTCATCGTTATATATGAAAGTTTATATTTATGTTCGTGTACATATTTTATGTCAAAATTAGAGGAAACATAGATGCAATGGTAGGTATGATACAAATAATTATCTATTATTATAAACATTTTGTTGACTTTCACATATGTCATGAAATGTATTTATATGACGTTAAAATACTATCATCAATTGGACTTCAATGACTATAAATAAGTGTCAAAGTACGTAATTCAATGACGTTTAGAATGTGCTACTGTCAAGACATTATTGACACGTAAACGTGTCATTATTAATGTTTTTGTGATAGATTTTTAATGTTAATATAAAAGTTTAATTGACATAAGAAGTCATTTTTTCGTCATTTATTGATAATGATAAATTGTCATAGAAAATGTTACCATATAGGCAACCAATGTCAATAAATGTTCATTATTGACTGTATTGAAAAGTCATAAAATAAGTAATAATGACTAATTTTTATGTGTCATCTATACACTTTCCTAATGGTAGATTCAAAAACTAAAGTCAAGGAATGTAATAATGACAAATTTTTAGGGTCATGGAAACCTTTATTTATTTATCATTATTATTATTTTAATTTTAAATAGTGATTGTTGCTCTAGTTAGTTGAGATTCATAATTTTTGTCAATCAATAACTCGTTATGTCGTTCATTCATGAGAAGACGTGAGATGAGTTCAAAATACTTTTTTTTAGATATTTCTCTCGATATCACTATTGCGTGAGATGAGTTCAGAATACTTTTTAAGATATTTCTCTCGATATCACTATTGCAGGAGCATATTCAAGACACGAAATGTAGAAAAATATTTTCTTTAACATATTGATTTAAAATCTTGGAGCCTCAAATGCATCCATTCATAACGAGTTTTAGGAAGAATAATTATTTTTTGATGACTTTTTTATTTTTTTTTGCATTCAGGTGTATTTTTGTATTAAACATCCATGACAAATAATTATTACCATGAATGTCAAAGGTTATGAATTCTAATTTCGTAAGATTTGTTATGATAACATTATCACATAACATTGTATTTATATTGAAATTTTAATATATACTAAACATGCAAAACAACAAATAATTTATTAATTATAATGAATAGAGAAAAGCGACATACCTTTAGATACTACAAATAATAGAAGCTGTTGTAAAATTGAGGAGCAAAACGAGGCACAACGGGAACACGAATATCGAAAAATTATAATATATTAAAATAATAAATAAATTAAAATAACCAAAATTATGAAATTATGAAAATAGGAATTATGGAAATAGGAAAAATATATAAAATTCTCTTCTTTTTTACTCTCACCGATTTGTACATTTTTTTAAGTTCTACAAAATGACATTATTTATAAACAATTTGATAATTAATAGATAGAATTATATGGATATTAAGTATGTAATTAAAAGACAAAGATAAAATGGGATGATTGGAGAGTGACAAATGATTTTTTCGATACTAAGTATTAGAGATGTATTTATTTTGTAATATATATAGTAATTTTGATATAAAATTTACAACAACGAAAAGTTTTTTTAACGTAAAAATCAGAGTGTCAAAATAGGATTTAAATGGCCTCTTATCAACTTTTTAGAAATGGATCCTATATCTCCTCGGCACTTATTCAACGCCACCTATGTTTCATCACCGCCACACACGTGGCAGCTTGCCAATGCTCCCATCCTCTAGCTAGTGTGTCACCCGCAGGTGCTCGTAGAATACCCCCTACTGTAAGTTTACTGGCAACTTGTTTTGCCGGTAACGAAGCGGTTATTTCTGGTGTATAAAAGGCCAGTGGAAGCACAAAGAACAAAATTCAAATCATAAAAGCATCCGGCAAAGAAAAACAGAGTGAAAAAGGAAAATTCTTCTTCAATCTCTTAGAACTGGAAAGAGAAAAAAAATGCCAATCCAAAAATTTACACTCGGAACGCCGGGAGAGGTGAGCCAACCCGATGCGATCAAGGCCGCATTTGCCGAATTCTTCTCCATGATCATCTTTGTTTTCGCCGGACAAGGATCTGGATTGGCTTTTGGTAAGTTCTAATTTGTAATTGAGTTTAAATCGTTGATTCGATGTTCTTTGGTCCGCATTTTGTTTGAATTTCGATTACTTGTTGATTTGTTCGATTTCTGACCTGGTAGTTGTCAATTAGGATTATAATGACTGATCTGTGCATTTTCTGGATTCAAAATTGAAGGATATTCAGTTTTAATTGAGCTATTGATTGCGTATTGAAGTGTAGGTTTATAATTTTGGCAGATAAGTTAACGGACGGTGGATCTGCAACGCCGTCAGGGCTGATAATGGCATCTCTGGCTCATGCTTTTGCGCTATTTGTGGCGGTTTCCGTTGGAGCGAATATCTCCGGTGGCCATGTAAATCCGGCAGTTACATTTGGTGCGCTTGTAGGTGGAAATATATCGTTGTTTAGAAGTATAATGTATTGGATCGTTCAATTACTTGGCTCTGTTGTTGCGTGCTTCCTTCTTAAGTTTGCAACTGGTGGAAAGGTATGATGTTACTAAAACTTTTTATTTATTTATTTAAGTTGTGTTAATTAATTAAGCTATATTCAGGTTAGTGACTAATAAATAAGAATGTATTTGACTTGTAGAATCATTTTTTAGTCCAACAATAAGTGAGAATATGGATTAGAATCTCTATATTGGAATAGATAGTAATGTGATTTTTGATTTAGAGTTACATCGTTTTGTATTCATGAGTTACCAGTTAATTCTTTTCATTTATTAACCAATATGTAGAATGGATATGACTATTCAAATTGCTACAAATCAGTTTATAAATATCTCTATTATCTGAATTGGAACAAATTTTCCATCGATACTTTTGTCTCGTCAATAGTTTGATGAAGTTTGGTTTGCTCCTCAAAGTAAGATCATATTTACCTTTTCATGAATGTAACACCTCATCCCACAAGATCTAGCGAACATCATCTTGTGGAGCAAATTGAACAAAATCTGTAAGAGAAAAATGTTGATGGAAAAAGTGCTTTTTCAATTTGGAAAAAGTTATATTTATAGTTTATAGATTAATTTATAGCTATTCAAATAGTCACATCCCTTCTATAAAAGTGGTTATCAAATGAAAAGATTACTTAACCATTAGTGAAGTAATGCATCCTATGGATGTGAATGATGAAACTACCATGGAAGAGTCAAATACAATTTATTCCAATAATTAATTCTTGTTCTTTTTATTGAAAACATATACATTAATAAGTTGAATTAGGTTTAGGGGATCATTTTAATTCTAAAATTTGGAAACTAGCCAACTTATTTTTAGTTTAACCAAAAAACTAGCACATGCCCCCCCCCCCCCCCCCCCCCCCCCCCCCCTAAACAGTAGACATGTTCATTAGGGTAGGGCGGGGCTGGGGATGCCATTCTCCATTCCTATTCCCGCTTCTCCATTTCATTCCCCATCCCGTGAAATTTTCTTATGGGGATCGGAGCGGGATTCCCGTGAGGAATTCACGAGGATCAGGTTCGGAATTTACCGTTTTTTTTTTTTTTTTTTTTTTGGTAAAAAGTCAATTTAATTTAAATCGAGCAAATTTTAATTTAATAATTAACTTATCACTAAATTGTTTATTATTTTTAGTTTTACATAACAATTTAAATTTTAGAGATAAATTACTCAAATTTGGATAAATTACTCAAATTTTGTCTAAAAAAGCTAATTAATTTTTAGTAGAAATAAATATAAATTCAAATTATTTACATATAATAATCTAAATTTAAAATATTCAAGTTAAACAATATTCATTATCTTTCCCAATAAATAATGAAATTTGAAATTTAAATATAATATTTATATAATAATAATATTAACATAACAGGGAGGAGGAGGGGACGGGGATGGGGAATGCAGTTTTAGCTCATGGTGAATTTTTTTCCCCACTTCCTCTCCCATTTCTTTCCTAACGGAATCCCACCCCATTCAGGGTGGACCCCCGGGTCCCGTCTCGTGGAGAATTTGGACATCTCTACTAAACAAGTAGTTTTAGTGTAATTGATGATACATGTGAGGGTTAAAATTTCACAATAAATTTTTTTTATCCCAAAACTTCTAAAACATTCAGTTTGGGCCTTAAATTATTACAGTTGAAATTAAGAAACTTGATTTAAATCTTATGATTCAAAAGTCCAAAAATAATTTAAATTTTCGTTTGAAATCAGAAAGATTTAAAATTAAAGCAATTAAAATCTTGTATTTGGGATCCTCACGAAAAGAAAAAAGTAAAATGATCACTAATATATATTTTAATGTTGATTTATTAATAGAAAATTTAAATATAATAAAGAAAAAAATAACTTAACTCAAAATTTTAACATTTATATGTCAATTAAGCGCTTAATTTTTAAAACTTAAAAACTTATATTCATTTATTCTATTTCATGGGCTAATAAATAATATAATTTATTTGAAAATAGTTACAATTTGATATTACTAAATATCCTAGGCAAGCAAACTGATGAATAAAAAACAATCGTTCTGGTTTCAACTTTCAAAATTAATATTACATTCGTTGAACTTTGCATTCAAAGCATAACTATTTCAATCTTTGTTATTTTGCCCATTCATATCTACTGAACTAATGTTTATCTCTACTAAGCCATTTGGCTCTACTACATGTACATGTCCAGACTTCAGTCTCACCCTTGTTTAAAGCTACACTTTTTTATTTGATAAACACAAAATAAAATGATTATTACTTTCTTTATTCATAGAGTAAAATACATATTTTATAAACTAAGAGAACCAAATTGAAATAAATGAAAGTTTAGAGACCATAATGACTATTTTTCATAGTTATTCCCTTGATAATTGTCCCTTATCTTTCATCTCCAATACATACAATGTGAGGGGTAACAAAATGCAGGTAACCCCAGCATTTGCCCTGTCAACAGGAGTTTCTGTGTGGAATGCATTTATATTTGAGGCAGTGATGACATTTGGATTAGTATATACAGTGTATGCAACAGCAATAGATCCAAAGAGGGAGAATTTGGGTATCATTGCCCCAATTTCAATTGGTTTCATTGTTGGTGCTAACATTTTGGTTGGTGGTGCTTTTGATGGGGCTTCCATGAACCCTGCAGTCTCCTTTGGCCCTGCTGTAGTCACCTGGTCATGGAGCCATCACTGGGTTTATTGGCTTGGTCCTATGGCTGGTGCAGCCATTGCTGCCATTTTTTATGACACCCTCTTTATCTCAGACTCTGTGCATGAGCCTCTTACTCAGTATAATGATTTCTAGGACCGTTCCCCTTAAAAACTAGAAGATCTGGGACAAGAATGCCCCAGAGGCCAGTTTCAGTTGCAATTTTTTGGACTGATGCTTATTATTATTTTTTTAATTATTTTTTTTTCTTTTCTTTTCTTGATGTTTTGTTTTTCTTGACTTATTCAGAGACAGTAGATTCCTTTTATTTCATATTGTATGGGTTGATTATTCCCCATTGAAGATTTTGATTAACAAAGAATCAGGCAGAGAATATATGGTTGTAGCTTATTTTGTTTGAAAGACATTATTTTTTTTCTTTTTAACTATGAATGTGTCAGAATCAGAACCCAATTAATTGAAAAAAAACATACATGAGAAAGTGCTGGGTTTATAATTTAAGGACTTTGGCTGATAGTGATTGATGCAACATCTTATCTGAGTATTAAACTTGGGAGGAGTTTATTGGTTGAGCTGGGGAATCTCACATTAGTGCCCGAACTGTATTTATGTTTGTGCATCCTATTAATTTGTCCAATATCAATTTGTTATATGGTAAATTCTTTCTATTTTTTCTTGAATTATGTTAATTATTTTTCTATGTGTGTGATGAGGGTGGGATGCATAAAGATGAGTGATAGCTTGGGATGCATCTAAATATTACTTTTTTTAAAAAAATTATTATTAGCTACTTTTTTTTTTATACCAACTCTAAATTTGTAATTACGGGAGTAATTGGAAGATTGTCCTGCACAATAAAAGAAAATTCACACTGGTGTGGTGTTTAGCTACTAACACTCCGATAATCAAATTATTAATTGTTTAGAGAGAGAGAGCTAGAGAGTAGAGAATTCAGGATATTTTTTAACTCGTTCAAATTTTCTGGTCCTTTTGATTATATAGAAATTTAACTTCATAATAGCCACTTAGCCACGTGATCTCTTGAATAATTAATTTGACCGATAATAACTTAATTTGGCCATTACAAATAATCTTATTTGTGAATCCAAACAAATGTAATTGTGAAGTACTTGGACATAATCTTTGCCTTTATAGGATCGACGTTGCCAAGCTCTATGGCTGTCCCTATAGGTTAACCTATATACTTGGGCATTATTTTTTTCTCATAGAAGTTGACCTTCACGGTTTTTGTTAATCTTAGGATGGGAGTTGACCTCTTTTCTCTTGGAATGATCCTTGGGTCATCCCCAGCTGAACACTTAGTCATACACCCACAACATTTCTCATGGATGGAAGCCCATTCTGAATATGAACTGGCTTTGTCCAATTCTCTATATAAATATTGTATGTATCTAAAGTTTATTCAAGTTTGGCTCAAGTAGGTTGAGAATGACTTTTTAAAGGCTTAAAATAGTCATTTCAAACCGGCCTTCAAACTCAAACTTTTGGACTCAAACTTTTGGATCTTTGTGAGTTGTTGAGTATTTTAAAATGGTGGTTGTATGTCAAAATAGAGTTCAAAATAGGATTAGTTTAGGAAGCTATACTACTTCATAACTCTTCAATGGTGTATATTTTATTGAGCTAGGTTGAAAAATACTAACATGTCCTACAGTTTGAGATATCAGTTTAGTTTGTTGATCTTACAAGAAAGCATTAGTTTGAAACATTCAGATAGGTTCCAAAGATAGTTTTTACAGAACTCAACAGTCAAATTTCGGCGCGACGAAACGAATATAGCTAAAACAAGGATACTAATGTTGCATTGTGTGATTTTGGTAACTAAAGATTCATGTGAGGATGTTTAGGCCATGTTTGTTCTGCATCATCCAACTTAGAGAAAGTTTTTCTTCCATTTGATTCATGTTTCTCTGCTTTGATGTTGAGAAAACTCTGTGATTTGAACTGATTGGAAGGAATTTCAACCAAACTCTCCAAGTTGTTCTGATCAATTACTGATATGAACAATGGATTCTCAGAAACTAGCTCTTTTATCAGCCTAATCAATGACATTTCTTCATTCTGATCCATAAACCCCTTCAAACGTACAAGTTTTAGATGTTCCAATTTCGCTTTCCTCCAGACGTTCTTTGAGTACGTCTTCGTGCTCGGTGTGCCATAGCTTTTAGGATCAATCTGTATAGAGTTTGACATCAATGTAAATAAGTTCATGAAGCTTTTAGAATTGGTTTTGTCAATTGTCATAGCTGCAGATTGTATCATCAAGAAAGTGAAGAGAAGCGAAAGAGACGAGATGTACCGTGACGAAAAGTCGCTCTAAGGCAGGACACATCTGGAGGAAGGTGACCAATGCATTACTATTGTATCCTTCATTTGAAGAATAATCAATCCACCAGAGCTCTTTAAGATTATAAAATATGAAGTTCCCTTGTAAAGAAGCTAAAGAAGGCCATATTAGTGCCTGCAACAGCACAAATAACAGTCTTCATTTTTAATTTTTATACTATATGATGAAAGAAATATCATACAAATAAAGCAAAAATTTACCTCATAATTCCGTCTACATAATGTAAGAGTATTAGCATTTTTTATAGTTAAGAGGCATGGATCAAAGTCACTAATCTTCAAGTTGTTGCATACAGGTCCTTGTCTGAAATCAAGCATTGCATCTTGCAAGTTAAAATGACTGTCAAGACGAATCTGTGCAAGTCATCCTCGATACCGAAAGGATCGAAGCTTCGAACATCTGATATGGAGAAATCTCAAATCCGGGCATTCCAAGACAGTCAACCTCTGAAGCTTCGGACTCGAACCGATGCATAGCGATCGAAATCCATAGCACTGGTCGATTCTCAAGTTCTCAAGAAGCCGAATATTCGAAACTAGGGAAGAAACAGCCTCATTGGTAAGGTAACTCACTGATTTTAGACATAAAGATCTGACATAAAAGGAAGATGGAGTTGGATTTTGGGTATCAAACTTCAATTCCCAATCAAAATGCCATGGGAACTCTGATTTTCCATTAGAGAAATCCAAGTGAAGCTTATTATCAGCTGCAATGGAAGCTAAAAGAAGACCATTTTTACTAAAGTGATATTGAAGTCTTGTAATTGGATGAAGCTCATGGAAGTGACTGAAAAAAGAAGAAACTTCATTAGCAACATCTTCAATGGCTCCAAAGCGCACTAGAAGAGCTGAATTCCATAGCTTTCTCCATCTAGAAGAAAGCAAGGAAGTTTGTAGAGCTGATTCAAAAGGAAGAAGGGAAATTATGAATCTAAGCATTTCTTCTGGTAAAAAGCTGATCAAATCTTCCCCATTTTCATCCATTTTCTAACATAAACACACTTTTTATTTTCTTCTTCCAACTCTTTTGAACTCAGTTTTCTTCTAGCAGCTTCAATCTCTCAATTCATATCTTAAAAACGCATGATTCAGTTCTCACACAAGGATGATATTTAAAGGGAAAAGGACCATTATTTGTTTTAACTACTTTTCTTTGATTAAAGGGAAAAGAACCACTATTTTTTAACTACTTTTCTTTGATTAAAATACCTCCCTCACTTCCTAAAATTTGTTCATTGTACTTTTAACTGTCCAATTTTGTATTGTACTTTTAATAAATTTTAATTATAGTCCCTCTTAATTAATTATTTTTTGAAATTGACTTAATAATAATAATAATTTTCATATATAATGTTTTCAAATTTAGAATGAAATTACTAATAAATAACCAAACATTTTTTGAAAAAATTAACAATAAACCAACTAGGGACTAATTAAAATTTTTTTAGAGTACAAAGACTAAAATTTGATAAATTTCAAGGAAAATTATATTGGGTAGTAAATTAAGTTTAGGATTTAGCAATTATGATTTTTACTTTCAAACTTTGCAAATAAAGAAAATATGCAATCCCTAAACAGTTTCTTGGTTTAGCAATTATGAATTTCTAATTATTTTTTATTACATAAACCCCTAAACAATTAATTTATAGACAGAAAGAAAGATAGAGAGAGAGAAAAGTAGCGGTCGGCGATCGTTGATCAGACGTGCAGTGGTCAACAAAGAGTTAGTAACGAAGAGATGGAGTAGTGATCGACGATAAATGGTGTGGAATTGGTGAAAGAGAGATATTGGGGGAAAGAAAGATAGAGATAGAAAGAGAAAACCAACGACTTACAACCGACGATCGGTGATCGGAGTGCAATGAGAAGGTGGAGCAGTGATTGACTACAGATTGTGTGGAGGAGTGTTGGTTGTTTGAAGAGAGATGTTGGGGGAGGGGAGGGGAGGGGCCGGCTACTTTTGAAGATGAAGAAGTTCAAGATTTTTTATTTATTTATTTATTTTTAAAATTCTAAGTGTATCATTTTGATTCAAGTGTATCAAGGGTATCAAGTGTACATCAATAGTGTATAAAGGAATATCAAGTGTATTGAGTTTATAAAGTGTGTATCAAGTGTATCAGGTATATCTGTATATTTTTTACATTTTCTATTAAATCGTGAATTGGGCAAACTAAAAGATTTGAGCTTGGGCCTAATATCAAGAACATATTTTGCCCATTCTACAACTAGGCCAAATTTGAAAATATAAGAACCAAAATAATATTATAACGATGAATAACGATAAAGGTGCGATAAAGGTGCAATCTTAGTTGTTAGGGAGACAAAGTGGTTGAGGGTTTATTATCCATGGAAAGCTTTTTGCTTATGGGTCTCACATATTGTAAAATTCGTGTGAATTATTTGAATTATTTAGATGAAAAAATAAAGACCACAAAAAAAAGCACGACTTTCAATGCTATGACAGATTAATAACGTACTATCACGAAGTTTTATTTGTGATTGTTGTAGTTCTAAAAGTAATTATTGAAAGTTATACTTTTAAAAAAATCGATTGTGAAACAAAGTAAATTAATATTTAGTAAATTTAAGTTTGAAAAATATAAAAATAAGTGTTAATATTAGGTAAATAAATACTAAGACCCGTTATTATTTATGTTTTTCATTGTTTGAAGAGTTGAGTTATTTGATAACCATTCTCGTCCCTTGTTTCTAATATTCGAGAAACATTTCTAATAATGAGGTTAAATTTGAGTAACTCCCTCGTTTAGATTCGTTTATGTAATAAAAGTTAGCGTTGGTTGGTTGGTCGTATGCATTCTCCTTGATTTCTTTTTACTTCCCAGTTTTGGGTTTGACTCCCATATATATCATTTCTTATATTATTTTATTTTACTTTTTATGTTTCTTTCTTTTAGATTACTTTCTTTTCTATATTATCATTTATATTTTTTTCTTTCTTTTTTTTTTCTTTTTTTTTTTTTTAATTTTTATTATTATATTTTTATATTTATAGGTTAATTTAATTTGAATTAAATTTTTAAACATTTAAATTTATATATTACTTTGATTTTCAAATTTTAAATTTTCATTAGGTATATTTAAATATTTTTTGAATTTTGAATTTTAAAATTAGCAATAGACATGTTTATATATTATTTTAAATTTAAATTTTTTATTTTGTAATTCAAACCAGTAAGAATTTAAAATTTATGAATTTTGTTTACTAAGATTTTCATTTAGTTCACTTTAATATTTTATAACCACGACATTTACAAAATAATATAATTATGTTGGATTTGAGTCAACAACATTTAAGACAACTGACTTGAGTGAGAAATAATATTGCAAATTAAATTTTATCAACATATGAATGATAGAAATAATTGTATTATCGTTAGTAATTTTTCATCGAGACTTATATGTATTTGATAATGTAAATCATGCTTCAGAATTATTTTTTATATTTAATACATGCTATATTTTTTTTTTACATAAATAAATTAAATTTAAACTATAAAATAAGAGAAATGTAAGAGGAGAAAATACAAGAAACGAGAAATAAGATGATTATCAAACAAGTTTCTGTTTCTGTTTCTTCTTTTTTAAGAAACAAGAAATAAAAATAGTTACCAAACATTTTCCTATTTCTACTTCTTAAAAATTGGAACAAAAAGTAAAGAACTCAATAAGAAATAGGAAATGGGAAACGAGAACATTATCAAATGGTCCCTAAATTATCTTGTTCTAGTTTAAAAGCTAAAATGGACATATTACTAAAACTTTTTTTTTTTTTTTTTTTACTATTATATATTTTATAATTATTTAGAATGATATATTTTGTTAACTCTATATTATTTTTTAAATATTTTCATATATAGATTTGATTAGATGAGAAAAAAATAAACATATGAAATGAATCTTATTCTTAAAGAATAAAACTAAAAACTAAAAGTTAACTTAAAATTCTATATGATTTTAGTAGAATCCAAAAGTTGGAAAAAAACGTGAAATGAACTGTCACACCCCGACCCGAGCCCGCCTCCTGAGCCCTAGGAGAGGTGTGAGAGACCGAAAATACCACTCTTTTGTGATATCTACTGCCCATTTGAACCTCTTTATTTTTAGTAAACTTTAAGTCAAGGAGATAACAAACAGCGGATTGAGTAGGTTCATTTTATTACAACAATATAATGTTTATACAACTTCAAGCTTAGCTACAAAGTTTACATCAACAACTCTAAAACCCCGGAAGTGTGACTGTGGCTTGTGGCAGACCTTGATCTTAGCAACACCTTGGAACTCCTCATTTTTCGCTACCTGGGATGAAATAACAGAATGAGCTTTAGAAAGCTCAGTGAGTGGTCGTAACTTCTAGATTCAATTTCAACTCATAAATAACAAGTATATCATATATACGAGGTTAATACTCAAACCTTCGCTTTGAATGAGTCTGGCCTCCACTCCTATCTACACGCACGATAGATAGTTAACTGTTACTAATTACAAATGTATACTCTTTTGCATTCCCTTTGTTCCCTATGTGCACATAGCTCCCCGCTCATGGGCTCAAAAGTTAGGCCCGTCAGCCCTCTGACCATCCCATACGAGGTTCTTCCCACAGGCTTAGGAACTAGACATCTCGGTCCCCTGACCATCCTGTGAGGTTCCGTTTCCAAGCTCAAGAACTAGGTCTATTAACCCCCTGATCATCCCAATCACAATCTCATTCTCATGCTAGATACTCATTCATAACATCAGCATATACAATTTACTAAAAAAGATATGCTTTAAGATTTAAAGGAAAGTACCACTCACCTTGGTAAGGTAGGAATCTTCCTCTTTAGAAGTTCCTTAGTCTTCTCGGGCTCCTCTTTTGAACTCTTAAAATCTTAGCTCAAAACCTCTCGTGGTTTGGCCGAAATCATCAAAACATTAAGACTGGCCCAAGCTTACTTGGCAGCTTAACCCTTCTGTCTTTTCTTCACTCTCCAACCCGATTCCTTGGAGCTTCTTCTCCGACAGCCCTACCCTAAAAACTATACTCTCAGAGCTTTCAGATGGCTTTAGAATCACTCTAAACGCACGAGTATTCTGGGAGAAATCCTCGTCCCAAGTTGATGCTACTTCTAGACTTCACTGCCCGACAACATCTCCTCCTCTTGGAACTCCATGATTAACGCATGGTCTTCTCCAAATCTACCTTCTAACACTCTTCCTTACGTTTTTTAAAGAGGATTTGGCTTATGAATGGAAGAGACATCTTGTGGTGGTATTTATAGGCCAAAGGAAATGATCCTTATCTTCTTTACCAAGTCCCAATGCAAGACACCTCCTACTTTGGAGTGTTTGCACCATGTTTTGCCACCACTTACTCCCTTGACATTCATCTACTCTCATGCCACACACCTACTTGTGTTGTCTTCCTCATGCATAAGACTTCCTTTGCATGAAACTTCATTCGTCTAGCTTCTATTAGCTCAAGTCTAACCATCTCTCGGTATAGCCACTTATCCAGATGAGCTCATTAGCCTTGTGTAACGCAAGCCTCAACACCGCTCCATCATTTAGTCCATCGTGTAGCTTTTGCACTCATCGCTTAGCTCAATCGTCTACTAAACATCTCGCTCTAATCGTTTAGTGTCTGCATCAATCACATTATCACCAACGCCCCATCGTGTAGCTTAATCGTTTAGTAAACGATCTCGCTCTCAGCGATCTCACGCATAGCCTATCGCTTAGCTGTCGCGCCCATCGTTTAGCTCCATCGTGTAGCATTGATGCCTTATCGTCTAACACATCTGCTCATCGCATACCATCATCACCCAACGCCTGCGTCTATCGTGCAATACCCATCGCTCAATATTCTGCCTATCGTGTAGCCTATCGCTTAGTGCCCGTGCATTGTTTATCGTCTAAGTTCATCGTCTAGCGCCCGCTCAACGCTTAATGCTATCATCTAGTGCTATCGTCTAGCGCTATCGTCCAGCTTCTACGCTTATCGTCTAGCACTTACACTAATCGTGTAGTGTCTTTGCCTATTGTATAGCCCGATCATCTAGCGCGTCACTTCTCATTGTTTAACGTCGTGCGCATCTTCCTGATCGTCTAGCGCATCGCTGAGCTCTGTGCATTTGCTATACGATCGCCTACCTCATCGCATAGCACCACTCATTTGCTACACGATCGCCTACCTTGCCTATTTGCTACACAATTGTTTGCCTAGCACCTTGCGCTCAACATCTTGCTCTTTCCGCTCTCGTTCACGCATTCTCAACGCATGGGTGACTTGAGGCAACGCCTTGGCCAATCATGCGTTCAACCTCACAAATTCACACATGGTTGCCTTCGGCTTCATACTATACTTAGCCTTATCTCATGCGTTAACACCAAATGCATGGTTTCTTTTAACTTTACACTTAGCCAAATTTTTCACTAGTTAAGGCTTAACTTCAAACTACTCAAGGAAAATCTATTCAACACTTAGAATTTTCCTTCTCTTTAACATATGATTCTAACTTTCACTTAGTTAATTCCCCTAATTACCTGCTTAAGTAGGAAAAATGAAAATCCGGGTTTCACATGAACGTTGTTGAAAGAGAAATTTTGAACCAATCACAAATTGCCACGTCATTTCTCAAATTATTGATGAAATTATAAATAATTTAATTTGGGGCTAATTCAAAACTGATATGTATCCCAAATTGAAATTGAAGACATAAGTGGGCAAATTTTGATGACGCCACGTATTTTCATCATAACCGTTGGATTGAATAAAATTAATTTGATCCAATTTGATGTTATAATTTGGGCTAAAGTCCAATTGAGCCAAAACAAATATGCATAATTTGGCTCAAATGCCAAATTAGGCCTAAATCTAATTAATTAGGCCCAAGGAGTTCATGGACCAACCAAGTCCAAGCACACAAAGCTTACCAGAGAACTCTATAAATAGAAGTGTTTTCTTCATTTGGGGGAAAATTCTATGTTCCAGAGAACCTAGAGAAAATTCTCTTGCGAATCAAAAGACTCCTAGACTCCTGAAGCTGCAGACTCCTTAAAGATACAAGTCTCTTGAAGATACAAAAACTCTTCCAAAACTTCGACTTCAAGAACATCATGCGCTCTGCTTTTTCAAGTTAAACGTACGTATTCAACCGAGAGAGAATCAAAGGATCAAGTACTAAAGATTTGAACCACATTGCATCAAATCAACATCAACACAACAACTCCATGAAACAAGTTTCTTTGAAAACCTCATATGAACAAATTGGCAAGCGCAGTGGGACCTCTCTACCTTTCATCTCTCTCTCTCAACATTCAAACAAACAAATGGCACCAAAAAAAGTTGCATCTAAAGTAACTGCTGCAAGCAACTCCTACACGGGACCTGTCACCCGCAGTCGCTAAAAGAGGTTATGTAGGAGCAAGAGAAAGGTTCTGTCACTGCGTTAATATTTTGAAACAAATGATAGAGTCTTCCAAAGGCGGGATTATCATCAAGGAAAACCCCTTGTTTGAAAACTCTACTTCTACCTCCAGCAAGTCAGAGAGGAAATCAAACTGGATGTGATGTCTGTCATGATGGCGAATGTAATAGCCGAGGTGGCCATGACAGAGATGGAAAGAAAGATAAATTTCTTGATGAAAGCTATAGACGAGTGAGATCATGAGATCGCTGCCTTAAGAGAGCAGATGCAGGTTCGTGAAACTACTGAGTCTAGTCAAACTTCGACTGTCAAAGGCAATGATAAGGGGAAAACGGTGTTGCAGGAAAGTAAACCATAACAATCATCTGTTGTTGCCTCATTGCCGGTCCAACAACTGTAGGATATGATTACCAACTCAATCAGAGCTCAGTAGGGAGGCCCATCTCAGACCTCTTTTATGTACTCCAAGCCATACACTAAGAGAATTGATAACTTGGGGATGCTTGCTGGGTACCAACCTCTAAAGTTTCAGTAATTCGATGGAAAGGGCAACTGAAGCAACACATTGCCCACTTTGTTGAAACATGCGAGAACGCGGGAACCAGAGAAGATCTACTAGTCAAGCATGTCAGAACCCTGAAAGAAAATGCTTTTTACTGGTACACTGATCTAGAGTTCGAGGTAACCGACAGTTGGGAGCAACTTGAAAGAGAGTTCCTGTACCGTTTTTACAGCACCAGGTGTACTGTTAGCATGATGGATTTGACAAATGTCAAGTAGTGGAAGGGAGAGCCGGCCATCGACTACATCAACTAATGGAGAGCTCTGAGTTTGGATTGCAAAGACTGACTCACTGAGTTGTCTGTTATAGAAATGTGCACCCATGGCATGATTGAGGATTTCTCTATATTCTGCAGGGAATAAAGCTTGTACGTTTGAAGAGTTGGCAACTCACACCCACGTTATGGAGCTAAGTATCACCAATAAGGAAACTAAGGATTTCTTGGTCCCCGAAGTGAAGAAAGACAAGAAAGAAATATAGGGTGTTTGGGAAGAGCGAGTCAATGGTCGTTAACACGACCCCACTGAAGTTTTCCTCCAAAAGGAAAAAAGGAGGAAAAAAAAAAAAGGAAAGATGATATAGGCGAGAGACATCGTTTAACTTTGAAGGAGAGACAAGAAAAGGTATACCCATTCCCTGACTTTAATGTTGCGGACATGCTGGAGCAATTGCTAAAAAAGAAACTTATTTAGCTGCCTGAATACAAACAACTGGAACAAGCAAAAAAATGTAGATGATCCCAATTACTGCAAGTATCACAGAGTCTTAGCCACTTGGTCGAAAAATTTTTTGTGCTGAAGGAGCTAATTCTAAAGTTGGCTCGAGAGAAAAAGATTGAGATGGATCTGGATGAAGTGGCTCAAACTAACCATGTTGCAGTCGTGGTAACTTCAAGTGCTCCAACATCATCCACGCTTTATGACAAAAGAGAAAGCTTTGTCTATTTTGGGACCCTCGTACCTATAGTTATTTGATTTCATCAAGTGATCAAGTGATCCGAATGGCAGATTTTCAAAACAAAGATGAATATGTTGATGATGACGATGACGAATGATGGATTCTTGTAACACATTGAAATAAAAGAAAGTTGAGTTCTACCCAAAAGAGTCGCGCTTTTATTAAAGTTATAGAAGAGGGAACAAGCTCAGAAAAAGAAGGGGAAAAAGAAGGCTTGGAGACCAAAGTTTGTTGAGAAGGAAGATGAGGACTTTCCTCAACCTAGGCAATATATGACATTAGCAGATTTTTTTTCCAGAGAACTTCTAAAACGACAGTTCAAAGAAAACACTAGAAGTTGTTGAATGTCATGCTACTAGCATGACAGAAGATGAGGATACTCCTTTAAGTTCATGATGACATTAGAAGTTTACCATCGTTTAGCATAGATGACCTGTTGTCACTCTCTCAAGTAACTAATACAACTCTCATCAACGTGTTGTTAGAATGAAAAGCATCTAGTACATTGACCTCTATGATGCACACATATGCCTCTTGTTGTACGTCAATAAGTTTCTCAGATCATCTACTGTCGGGATCAAAGCTTCATAACAAGCCTTTCATGTCTCAGAATACATTTGAGAAAAGAGAGTTGGTCAAATTCTCATTGATAATGGATCAGCCATCAATATAATGCCTAAAACGACTATGAAGCAATTGGACATCCTGATGGAAGAATTATCGAACAACAAATTAGTAATTCAAGGCTTTAACCAAGGAAACCAAAGAGTGATATGCATGATACACTTAGAACTTATCATCAGTGACCTGAAGGCTGATGTGTTGTTTCATGTCCTAGACTTGAAGACCACTTTTAAGTTCTTGTTGGGACGTCCTTGGATTCATGGAAATGAGGTAATAACTTCAACACTGTATCAATGATTCAAGTTCTATGAAGATGGAATCAAGAAAGTTGAAGTAGACTTTAATCCCTCCTTAGAAGTTGAGTCCCACCTCATAGATGCGAAGTTTTACTTGAAGAGTGATGGCATCGGTGAAGGCCTATGGAGACCCCTTTAATAAAGAATGGAGATGAAACCAAGTCAAAATTGCAAGCAATTGCAAGGAAAGAATCAAGCGATAAGACACATGGCTCTAGCTCAAAAGAGAGGGAGGCATCCACCAACACTAAAAAGACTACAATTTTAAAGGACGAAAAGGTTTCAAGTCCTCCAATCTTGTGCCGCGTTCCTTTGTCGAGACATAAGAAGGGTGAGACCTTTTACAGAATGCTTAAAAGGCTTAAAGATCGGTGATATTGAGATCTTAAAGAGAATTTTTTTACACCACTCGCAAAGATGATGAAGCAGGAAATCCATAAACCGAAAATAGACTTGACAAAGATAAATATGCCTGAAACAAGAACAAAAGACGAGTCTGATTCTAAGGCTTACAAGCTGCTGGCAAAAGCAGGTTATGAATTTGCTACTCACACTAAGTTTAAGAGTTTGAGGATCTATGAGCGATCCGAGCTTTCTCCGACCCAAAAGAAGCTTTTATAGGAAGGGCATGTTGTACCTGCGTCAAGAAAAGGACTTGGGTATAAGTCACTAGAGCTAGTTCGTATAACCAGAAGAGTGAAAGAAAAGGTGGTCAATAGCAATCATATAACTGCAGAGGAGGTTGATGATGTAAAAGAAAGGGAAAGTAAGGATAAAAAGAACTTTAGCCTTCGACCGCATCAGAAAAAAGAACTTCAACCTTTGACTACATCAGATCGCCTGTCACACGTGGTTTATTCTTTAAAAGATTAAGCATGAAAGAAGTAGAGAAAGGAAGTCAGTGTCCAATGCCTGGCTCTTTCCGACGCTCAACCTTTTGAAGGTTGACTGACTATGCCTTATGAAGAAGAAGAAACCGTCTATCGATCTCTAGTGGTGACTAAAGGAAATCGGACATGAGGATTTCTATGAACAACAGAAGAATCTTTCCAAATTCAATCATATATGAACATACATAATTACAGTCACAAACAGAAACAATAGGCTATGCGCAAAATAGAAATTACAATATGCTATACTACACGATCAAGGGAAGAATTAACAAACCTTTTAAGACTCATCTTCAAGATCTCTTAATCATGAACGCTCGATCACAGAAACACAGAAACACAGCAACACTCGAACGCTCGTACAACACGACCACTACACTGTATGATCATAGCAGACTCGAACAAAGTGATCACTAAGGTCATGAACACTCGAACACCACGAATGGCCTCCACAGAACCTTGACTGTGTCGAGTTGAGTTTAACACCACCAAAAAAGGTTATCTCGGTATTCTCGGTGTGAGGATCCAAAGTGTGGGCTTTGTGTAGACTTGATTAGAGGATGAGACCGAAGGAGAACAATCGTGTAAACGATTGAGCAAGTGGGAGAAGATAAAGCCTATCGTATAGGTTGATGCCCAATCGTTTAACAAAAGCTATGCGATCGTCTAGCAAAAGCTATGTGATCGTCTAACTCATTGTTTAGCTGAGTGTCTATCGTGTAAGAACACTCCATGATCGTCTAGTCTCTCCAAGTCGTCGTTTAGTAAATCTGATTTACTTGACAACCATTCCGTGAGAACTTTCCGAGATTGGAAATCTCAAATTAACAACTTACTAAAATTAGGAAAACATTTTCCTTTTATCTCACAGTTAAATGAAACCACCAATAACCACTCAATTAGTTATTATTATAAATATAAATGATAATTAACTTATAACCTATAGTTTTAATATTTCATCTCATGAAACATACAAACCATAACTCTTTTTCTATTCCATGGCACTTAATGTAAATCTCACTTACATTAACCTTCCACTAGATGTATATCATATATCATATCGATCATATGATATATAATCGAATGACCTCTTGTTAATTTGAACATTTCAAATCAACACCAAGAACTTATCCTCAACTTGAATCCATTAAGCTACCAAGGGATCTTATGGACCTGTAGCTTGAAGCTCCAACAGTATGTGAATAACTGACTAAACTCTTTAGTCACGGGATCCACCATCCGTTAACTACCAGGCACTCCACTAAAGATCGACAGCTGAACTCTCCTTACTACAAATATATTATGTGTCCATCTTAACCAATCAATAGTGCGATACTTCACAGATCGCTTGTAAGTACAGCTTGACCAATAACCGTTATGCCTCTGTAGTTACATCTAACTCCTTAAGTACTACTAATCCCTCTAATAAACATAAGTCATAGTCCTACTATGACTGAGTCCTCTCTTCCAAAGAGAAGTTGTGGCCACTATGTTTAAGACCTGGAATCAGCCCTTAAGGGAGCAATCTATCTGCTTACCCCTGCTTTGGGGAAGGAGTGAATTTCATCTTGTGTAATTGAGTTCCCAGCTCCTAGATCAGACAAGTCCCCAAAAAGGTAGACATGTTGAGTTGGCAATCTGGTCACTCTCACCCATACTAATCAAAGGACCGCTCTCAAAGGCAGGAGTTCCCAAAACACTCAGGATTAGGTGAGATGTAAGTCTCCATTATCAATGAATTTATATATAGAGACGAATAATCTTGTGGTCCGATCTTGTACAAACTCTTTGTATAGGACACCCCCGCTCGCATGTCTCCACATGAATGGTCAAGATCTACCATCTGTAGTAGTTTACAACACTTGCAAACCCCTACAAAGCGGGCCTATTCGCAATGTCACAAGGATCAGAAATCCCTCCTTAATCCTTATAATACAGACCTATTTAGGTTATCACTTAAGGCATGATCCACTTGTATATCTCATATACATGCTTAAGTTTACATAAGATAACCATGGAACTTTGTTTATTGGATATGAATTAATGCCAGAATGAAATAGCAATTATTTTATTCATAAACAATGTTTATAATTACAAACAACGAGACTCCGGGAGAATTAGGACACCAATCCCAATAGTGACGACCATCAACCTTTGAACGATTAGGTACAATTATAAAGAAAAAGGAGGGAATGTCTCACATGTCTATTTTCTATTGCCTTAGGTGCGGTGGCAAATAGTTCTCTAGTGAGATAAAGGGTGAAGAGGAAACTCAAAGTATCATCCCTAATATAACTATAAAGAAGAAGGAGCCGATGTCTCGTGCGTCAATCTGGTGTCGCCTCAGGCATGAGGACACCAAAAGTCAATCAAGAGAGAAATTATCTTGTGAAGCAAGGGGTGACGAAGAAATTGTTGTGTTGTACCTTCGCGGATGAAAAGAAAAATCTTCGTTACTCTCAACACAAGTGAAGGCTCTCTAAAGGCAAAAATGCGTGACATTATTTTCACTAATCCTGAAAATGAAAGCTTATAATAGGAGGAAGGTGAAAGTTCATGTCACCACATTACCATCATGGAAGAGTCGGAAAATGAAATGGTCGAATAAGATGTGGAGGATCCCCAGCCGAACACTTGAAGATGGTGGTCAATCCACTGTGCATGAACTTAAAAAAGTGAATCTTGGTACTGTAGAGAAGTTGCACCCAAATTTCGTGAGTACGTCCCTCTCTAGTGAAGAGGAAAGCAAATTCGTGAGTTTACTCACTAAGTACAGGGGCATATTCGCTTCATCATACAAAGAGATACTGGGGCATGATCCAAAAGTAGCAATCCATCATCTCGCAATCAAGCAAGGATATCGACCAACTAAACAAGCTTAACAACATTTTCAGCCAAAGCTTATTCCTCAAATAGAAACCAAGGTCAATAAGTTGATTGAAGTAAGATTCATCCGTGAAATCAAGTATCCAATGTGGATAGTGAACATTATTCCTGTTAGAAAGAAGAATGGACAGCTTCGCGTTTGCGTAAACTTTCACGATTTAAATAATGCATGCCCGAAGGATGATTTTCTATTATCCATCACGGAAATCATAGTGGACACGACTATAGGTCATAAGGCCTTGTCCTTTATTGATGGGTCTTCTAGATATAACCAAATATGAATGACACTCGCTGATGAGGAAATGACGGACTTTTAGCATCCAAAGGGAATATATTGTTACAAGGTGATGCACTTCGGGTTGAAGAATGCTGGTGCTACTTACTAACGCACCATGCAAAAGGTGTTTGAAGATATGTTGCACAAACATTTCGAATTCTATATTGATGATTTTGTGGTCAAGTCCAAGAAACGACAAGATCTCTTGAAGGATTTGAGAGTTGTGTTCGATCACCAACAAAAATATCAGTTGAGGATGAACCCTCTTGTGCATTCGGTGTGACCTCATGAAAGTTTCTTAGTTTTGTGGTAAGGCGTCGAGTGATCGAGATAGATCAATCCAAGATCAATATCAGTCAGAAGATGCCGAGGCCAAAGGATTTACATGAGTTAAGAAGTCTTTAGAGATGCCTAGCTTACATCTGAAGGTTTATTTTCAACTTGGATGGTCGGTGCCAACCTTTTCAAAGATTGATGAGAAATGGAGAAAAAGTCGAATGGGATGAAGCCTGCTAAAACGCTTTTGATAGTATAAAGAAGTACTTACTTAGCACTCTCCAATAAACTAAGATCCTAGGTTATTTATGTAATTTAAACATATATCCAGAGACATACAGGTGGATCATGTTTAAATGATAACCTAAACTGTTTGTAGTTGATGGATAATGCTGGGTACCTTACCCTGGTGACACTATGGATACAGTTCGCTTTGTAGATGTTACAAATGTTGTAAAGTGCTACAAATGATCTGATCTTGATCATTCATGTGGACATATGTGAGCAGAGGTATCCTATACAAAGAGTTTGTATAAGATCGGACCACAAAATGAGTCTCATTATATAATGTTGTTAATAGTATAAGACTTACATTTCACCAGGATGACCATAGGTGATATGACCTGAATCCTGAGTGAGTTGTGAACTCCTACCTATGAAGGCGATCCTTTGATTTGCATGGGTGAGAGTGGCAAAATCGCCAACTCAATTTGCCTACCATTTTGGGGATTCGTTCGATTGGAGAGCTAGGAACACAGTTACACAAGACGAAATTTACTCCTTCCCTAATGTTGGGGTAAGTAGATAAATTGCTTCCTTAAGGGATGATTCTGAAGCTTGAACAATGTGGCCACACCCTCTCTTAGCACAAGAGGGTTTTGGTCATAGTTAGACTATTAGAGGGATCAGTGGTACTTAAGGAGTTAGATGTAACTATAGGAGCAAAACGATAATTTTGGCCTAGCTGTACTTACGAGCAATTTGTGAAGGGTCATCGCACTGGTTATTGGTTATATCCAATAGATACAGAAATATATCTATAGTGCAAAGAATATAGCTATTGATCTTTAGTGAAGTGACCATGTTAATGGATGTTGGGTAATTTAATTAAAGAGTTTAATTAATTATCCAAATACCATTGGAGCTTCAAACTACAGGTCCATAAGGTCCACTCTATAGCTCAATAGGGATTATTGAGCATTAATTTTGGATTAATTTGAATCATTCAAACTAATTGATATAATTAATTAAATTATTTATATGTGGTATAAGTAATATAATATATTCGATACATTATAACATAAAGGTTACTTTGAGCGGAATTAAATATTTGAATATGATTCAAATACTAATTTGTTGGGTTTTATGTCTTAAAACTTGCAGTTTGTAAAATTAAACATATTCAATTATCAATAAAAGATGTTATTCAACATTTCTTCAATAAAGGTATTGAATCTATTAATTGCATTCATAGAGTCTAAATCTAATAAACTAAGATCCATGGCTATTATATGAATATTTGAACTTTATGTAGAGACATAGAGATGGATCAAGTTCGAGTAAATAACCAAAACGGTCTATAGTATATAATTAAGGTTGTGTACCTTATTCTGGTAATACTATTGAATGCAGCCTACTTTGCAGCTATTACAAGTTGTTGTAAAGATACTACAAATGAAGTGATCCAAATTCGTTCATGTATTGACATGAGGAGTGAGGGTGTCCTATACAATGAGTTTGCATAAAGATCGGACCAAAAAAAAAAATCACTCTTACTTTATAATGCTGTTTACTATTTAAGATTGACTATTTCGCTTAGATGACCTAGGTAACTCGATCTTAATCCTGAGCTAACTATAAACTCTTGTTTATTCAAGCTTATCCTTAGATTTACATGGCTGAGGGTTGACTTGACAACACCGGCTCAATAAGCCCCCCATTTCAGGGGGTAAGACCGGGTTAGATAGCTGAGGACATATAGTGTAAGACGAAATTCACGCCTACTCGACTTAGGGATAAGTGAAAGGTTGTTCTCTTAAGTAATGTATCCAGGTCTTGAGCATTCACTGGCTCGAGAGGGATCCGGTTTAGTGATTACATCATAAACCAATTGTTCATTAGAGGATCAGTTGGAACTTAAGGAATAAGACAATATCGAGGGTAAAATAGTACATTGACCCAATTGGTATTACAAAAGATAACTTTATGAAAGACATAATGCTGTTTTTTTTTTAAAACGGGTGTTGTAGTGTGCTAATACCTTCCCTACACTCAATGACTCCCGAACCTATCTTTGGAAAAGTATGCTGTTTTCATTTTCAATTTTTTTAAATAGGTGACCAATCATATCTTACCTTGAAAGATACCTTTAGAGAGGGATGTTGGCCACACCACGTCGCGATGATGTCGTGACAAAAGTTTTTAACGAACATTAATCAAAATTGTTTAACTATCCAAAGTAAGTGTTATTGTTGGGCAAACTTAAACAATCACTTAACAAAATAATTACCCGTATTTTTCCTCAGTTAAATAAACCCTAAGTTTTTATAAAAAATACT
Organism: Benincasa hispida; assembly: GCF_009727055.1. Classification (NCBI taxonomy): domain Eukaryota; kingdom Viridiplantae; phylum Streptophyta; class Magnoliopsida; order Cucurbitales; family Cucurbitaceae; genus Benincasa; species Benincasa hispida. Next base: position 16,588,805 of record NC_052354.1, read on the forward strand.
CAGTGGGAGGGAAAAATGTTTATGATAGGTCAATTTTTCTACTCACATTTCTCCCTTAATGTTCACACCGTGAGACTCATGTTTGGCCTTGAGGCGCCCTGGGAGTATCCCCCTTCGGATGATGTTTTTATAGGTCAATATCAAGGTGAATAGAGAGAGTATTTATAGTAAATGGGAGAGGGATGTGTGTCAACATGCTCTACAGAGTCCTTCATTAGTTTGCACCGTAAGATCTTCTTACGCAGCCTCGAGGCGCCCTAGGAGCATCTCTCTTCGGATGGTTTGTGCATTAGGTCAATATCAAGGCAAACTCTAGAAATGGATAGGATCGCTTTAGTTTTTGCCCCAATTGGGTTTTCCTTTCAGTTGGTGAAGGAACCCATGTGAGGAGAACCTTGAGCGGAAGCAGGATCGTCCCAAATCCCAATTCTTTTTAGAAAAACAATTTTACATAAATGAAGTACAGATCACGCGTTTATAAAAAAATACAGCATGCTACAAAAATGAAAAGAAAAGAAATTTTAGGGTTTTCAGAAAACCTTACCTTTGAAGACTTTCTTCACAAAGAACCTTTCTAATTGACACTACCATGAATACAACCTTGGTATCCTCTGGGACGAGGGATCCAAGAGTGGTGGGCTCTAGCTAATTTTGGGATTCAGGGAATGGAGAAAATTTTTTAGAGGAAGAAAGGTCTGGGAGAATTACATTAAGTTCAATGTGTCTCACACTTGTTTCCCTTTCTTGGAGGAGCAAGAAGGAAGAACCTTTGTAACACATAGTGGTGGAGAGAAAAAAAGAAGGGAGGGGGGGGGGGGGTGGGGGTTACAACTCCTCCCCATAAGTAATTTTACAAATAAAACTAGATTAATTTTACTAAATAAATTAAATCATAATTTATTTATTTATTTAATATATATTCATATGATATATATTAAACTATGTGTCATATCAAATATAACATATGACCTATAGTTTCAATATTGTATCATATACAATATAACATATAGTTTCTTTTCTCTCACTACTAACATTTAATATAAATCATATTTAAATTAAATTTTAATTATATGAATCTAATTCACATAAGTAATATTTGAAACATATTCAAATATTTAATTCCTCAAAAAATACTTTATATTATAATGTATCAAATACATTATAGTAATTATATCATATATAATTAACTTAATTATATCACATATAATTAATTCCCTCATTTAATTTGAACAATTCAAATTAATCTAAAAACCGATCCACATTAAATCTTGTTGAGCTACCGAGGGGACCTCATGGACCTGTAGCTTAAAGTTCCAACGATATGTGAATAATTAATCAAACTCCTTAATTAAATTATTTACCATCCGTTAACTGTCGGGCACTCCATTAAAGACTGAAAGCTGTACTCTTCGCACTACAAATATATTTTTGTGTCCATTGGATATAATCAATCCACAGTACGACGACCCTTCACAAATTGCTCACAAGTATAGTTGAGCCAAATTACCATTTTGCCCTTGTAGTTACATCTAACTCCTCAAGTAACACTGATTCTTCTAATGAACTAATCATAGTCCCACTATGACTAACCCCTCTTGGGCCAAAAGAGGGTGTGGCGCCACAATGTTCAAGCCCCAGAATTAAATCTTAAGGGAGCAATTTATCTACTTTCCCCAACACTGGGGAATGAGTGAATTCCGTCTTGTATAGCTGTGTTCCCAGCTCCCCAATTCGACAAATCCTCAAAATGGTAGGCTTATTGAGTCGGCGATCTACCCACTCTTAGCCATGCAAATCAAAGGACCGCCTTCATAGGCAGGAGTTCACAACTCACTCAGTATTCAGGTCGTGTTATCTATGGTCATCTTGATGAAATATAAGTCTCTATTAAGAATGTTATTATATAATGAGACTACACATTTCGTGGTTCGGTCTTATACAAATCCTTCGTATAGAATATCCCTGCTTACATGTCTCCACATGAATGATCAGGATCAGATCATTTGTAGAACTTTACAATAATTATAACATCTAAAAAGTAGGCCATACTCGTAGGCTCTCGAAAATTAGCCACAACACCACTATTATCTCAATAAAGTGTGATGGGCTTTGACATATCTGGAACGACTTCCAGATCAGTCAAGAATTTCCTGAGTCAAATAGATTCCTTAATAGATTCATGAGTCGCTACATACTCAACCTCCATGGTGGAGTCAGCGATGCACCCTTGCTTGGTGCTTCTCTAGACTACTGCTCCTCCGTTAAGAATGAACACTAATTTGGATATGGATTTCCTAGAATACTTATCAGTTTGAAAATCAGAGTTTGTGTATCTAGTAAGGATAAGATCCTTAGAACCATACACGAGCATGTAGTCCCTCATTCTTTGTAGATACTTGAGGATGTTTTTAATGGTGGTCCAGTGATCTAATCCTAGATTAGATTAATATCTACTGACTATCCCCATCGTATAGCAGATTTCAAGTCTCGTATATAACATCGCATACATCAGGCTGCCAACAACTGATGCATAGGGGATCCGTCTCATCTTCTTAACCTCTTGAGGTGTCTTAGGACACTGTTCCTTAGACAATATCACTCCATGCTTGAAAGGTAGTAAGCCTTTCTTGGAGTTCTGCATCAAATATTTGACAAGCATTTTGTTAATGTATGATACTTGAGACAGAGCTAGCGTTTTGTTCTTTCGATCTCAAAAGATCTGGATTCCCAGAAAAACTGAGCCTCTCCCAAATCTTTCATTTGGAATTGGGTCGCTAGCCAGTTCTTAACTTTAGTCAGTAGACCTACATCATTCCTAATGAGTAGGATATCATCTATATATAACACTAAGAAAGCTACTGAACTGTTGATGATCCTCTTGTAAACACAAGGCTCGTCAACATTTTGATCAAAGCCATAATATTTAATTGCAGTATCAAACCTTATGTTCCAAGATCGAGAAGCTTGCTTCAGTCCATAAATGGACTGATTAAGCCTGCAAACCCTTTGCTCTTGACTTTGGATTATGAATCCTTCGGGATGCTCCATATAAATGGTCTCCTCAAGATTGTCATTCAAAAAGGCAGTCTTGACGTCCATTTGCCAAATCTCATAGTCAATATGAGGCAATAGGTAGGAGTATCTGGATAGATTTAATCATGTCAATAGGTGAGAAAGTCTTCTCATAGTCAACTCCCTCAACCTGGGTGTAACCCTTTGCCACTAATCTAGCCTTGAAGGTTTGCACCTTCCTATCAGCACCTCGTTTCCTCTTGTAGATCCATTTACAACTTATTGATAGCACAAAAAATGTGCTATTTTCCTCTGCTTAATTGTAGGTCATTACTATATTTAATGTGTTTATTTGATGATTTTGTAGGTATCAAGCATCTTGGAGGTAGAATTGATCTTTACAAGCTATTTGGGGTTAATTTGAAGCAATTAGGAGCTAATTTGAGCAACCGGGCTTCCAAGGGACGTGAATGGATGAAAGCACCCATAAACGGAGCGTTGCAACGCTATAATGAAGGAAATCGATTACGAGAATTTTCGTGAGTAGAAACAAACACTTTGTTCTCACTCGGATCATAGAAGTATCCACCTCTCATTTCCTTGGGGTAGTCAACAAAGAGGCAAACGCCGGTTCCAACTTCTTTGGGTTAGTCACGAGCACATGTGCCAGACAGCCCCCAAATCCTGAATGCGTGTAAATTATCTTTACGGCCTCTCCACAACTCAAAAGGTGTTCAGAAACACTTTTATTAGGGATATGTTGTTTAGGGTTAAGCATGTAGTCTCACTGCAAAACAAACACGAGTCTGGAAGATGAGTATAACTCATCATAGATCGATCAATGTCAACAAGGTTCTGTTTTCTCCTTTTTGATACACCATTCTGCTGAAGTGTACTGGGGTCGAGAGTGGAATAATTTGTTCATCAATGCTGGAGGGGCGGAGGTCCATATACTCTCCACCACGATTAGATTGTAGTGTTTTTATCTTCTTACCTAACAAGTTTTCAACTTCAACCTTATACTTCTTGAACTTGTCAAGGGCTTTAGACTTACGTTGCACTAGGTGGAGATACCCGTATCTTGAATAATCAACTATGAAAGAGACGAAATATTCATACCCACCCCGAGCTCTAACATTCATCGGACTACAAAGGTCTTAATGTACAAGCTCTAAGGCTTCCTTGGTTCTGTTACCTTTTCCAGTAAAAGGCTTCCTTGGTGCTCGACAAGTAAGAACTGAGGTTCAAACATATCTTGCAACGAGTCCATGATTTCGCATGTAATAACCATGTTCTCAACCCTTTTGGCCAAAACATCAGGTATGTTAGCCAAAATATAAAATCAGACTAATGAATTAGCCTTCATCCACACCTCATATGTATTGCGAACAGTTCGTGGTGCATCAAGGGTCGAGATTTGAGGACATTCCTCAATCATGATAAATTCGAAGTCGTTTGCCATGAAATACGTTTCACACGATTCTTTCCACTGTATGTATTGGGTCATATTAAAAGAAGTAAACAGAAATACTAACGAGTTGCTGAAAAGAAAAACATATTGACTTACGTTAGGTTTTAATCAAATACCCGTTGTAAAACAAACAACATCCAATAAGCTTTTATCAAAACTAATATGAACCTCGTGTGACATTTGGTTTCATAATGACGCTTCAAAAGTTTAGGACAAAAGCCGCCGAAGGGAGGTCAATTATCCCTCCCCTGAATCGAGAAGTTCTCAACCAGTCATTAGTACCAGAACAACTGTTGCTCTTATAACGATTAGCCATCATTGATTTGGCCAAGAGATCATTAACTTACTTAACAATCTCTTGTAAGTGTGACCTGCCATTTTAGGTCCTAGAGATCTGCCCCAAGCAGCCAATCCGAAGGGAAAAAATCTGATTGGGGCAAAACCTAAAGTGACCCTATCCATTTCTGGAGTTCACCTTGATCTTGACCAATTGCACAAAACCCATCCAAAGGGGGATACTCTCAGGGCGCCACGAGGGAGTACAGAATGATTCATTGTGTTTGAACCAAATGACAGAGACCCGATAGGACGTGTTGACACACACCCTTCACAAGCTACTATAAACACTCTCTCCGTCCACTTGAATTGACTCATGCAAACACCATCTGAAGGGGATCTCCCAGGAACCACCGAGGCCAAGCATGAATCTCACGGTGTGAACATACAGGGAGAAACATGAGTGGAATCATAGACATATCAGATACATCTCTTCCTCCCACTGAGTATTTATAACCTAGGGTTTAGTTTACTTAGAAACAACACTGCTAAGGATTTTAACTAAAGTGAGTTTTTAGGTTTGCCCAAGAGTAATTTTACCTTGATAAGTTAAACAACTTTTGATCATCATCCATTAAACTCTTTAAACGGAGTCTTTGACAAATTTGTCGCATGCTTGTAGAAAATCCATCTAATTCACTTCTAGGTTAGGTTCCCAGGTAGGGGTGTTCCGTTTCCGTCAGCTTAAGAACCCCAGCCTAGTTCAGAACCCCTTAGACAAAAGGTCTCTTATAGATAGATTAAAACAAATTTAATCCTATTAAACGATTTTAAAAAGATTAATCTAGGTTACTAAACTCTTTAGAATTCATTTGAACTTAGGTCTATCTCCAATCACATTTTAAAAACCCTTTTAAAAAAAACGTGAGTTCACCTTAAATCCGCTTGCCAATCTCTTTTCTTATTGATTTTAGTTCTAATTTCCTTTGTAACACTTATAAAACGGAAACAACCAAAACCACAATGCTAAGCTAACACATGCAAGACATTCATAATGCTTATAAACAGCCTAAGTGTCATGCTCAATGCATTGTTCATTCGTTGCTACTTTTTTTTATATAACACTTATACAAAACTACAACGAAACAAGTATACATGCTTCCATTCACCCTTAGACTATAAACACTTATAATAAAAGGATGATGCATGAAATTCTCACTGCATGCAAAATATAACTATTATATTTCATGATGCATGCGCATGCTTTCATGTAATTTCTTCATGCTAGTATTATAACATTTATAATACATGATGCATGAAATAATTGCACAACCTAAGGTGGGTTTTTTAAAACTAATGTCAAACACTTTTCCATATAAACACCATACAACACATGTATAATAAACAATGTTATGAACCGGGTAAAATTGCCTCAAAACTACAAAATTAAAGCTAACTTATTACAAAAAAACTAAACAAAAAGAGACTCTTTGATTCAAACAGGTGAACCTGATCTTGAACCGTCCGGGCGAAGCAACGTATCTCCAACCATCGTGTACTAAACTCCCCACGATCGTGTACATGAAAGAACAAACACTTCGCTCTATTGTTTACCAACGCTTCTAGAGCTAAATGATCGTTTAGCAACGATCGTGTACCTTTTACTAAGCGATGAAGTTATGCGATCGTTTAGTGCGCTCTGCACAATGCCAACCTTACGTGATCGTCTAAACGACTATGATGCGGCAAAGCACCATCGCCTAAACGATCGCTTTGCGAGCGTTTTCATATCATATACCGTGCGATCGTGTAGGTAGTAACTAAGCGATGAAGCAAGCTAACTACACGATCGTCTAGCGCGTGCCTTTTACTAAATGATTAGCATCATATGCTCCCACTACGATTGTCTACCTTTAGCGCCTACGTGATCAGGCAACCAACGCTGTGCAATAGAGTAAATGATTTACCCTTCGTTTAGCATTAGGTAAATGATCGTTTAATAAATACTACACGATCGTATAGAAAAATATACACGATCGTTTAGATAAATCCCAACGATCGTTTACCTTAGGCTACATGATACAACCAACCCTTGGTCTTCTTCCTCGTTGAGAACCGCATCTCCATGCTTCGAAACTTCATCACGAACAACTCGACTAACTCAAACACTTTGAATTACAGACTCGATAGCATGTTAATTACGCCCAAAAACACAGGGGCCCTTGCAAATTAACACTTTATAATTGAAGAAAGCTTTAACCAAAGGCAAATAAATCCGAAAACATTCATCACTCCATTAACAAATGCATTTAACAATTAAACACAAATGTAGAAAACCCATCAAGACTGTAAAAGAAGTTCAAAACAGAATTGAAATTTGGAATATCAGAACAACCTAGCTCTGATACTAATTGAAGGAAATCGAATAAGAGGATTTTCATGAGTAGCGGAAGGATCATTCCAAATTACAATCGTATATAAACTTTACAATTACAATTAGAAACAGAAACATACGGTTATGCGAAATACAGAAATCACAAACATGCTATACAAAAGATCAAGGACAAAAATCAACACACTTTTGTAGATTCATCTTTGAGTTCCTTGATCACAAACGCTTGATCACATCAACACAGCAACACACGAACACTCATCCAACATGACCGCTACACTACACGAACACTGCACACTCGAACTAAGCGATTGCCAAGGTCATGAACACCCCGAACACCACGAACAACCTCCACTGAACCTCAACAGTATCGAGTTGAGTATGAAACCACCAAGAAGGCTATCTTGGTATTCTTGGTGTGAGCATCCAGAGGGTGGGCTCTGTGTGGACTTGGTTTGAGGCAAAAAACCAGAGGAAACATAATCATGTAAACGACTGAGCAAGTAGGAGATGGAAGAACCTATCGTATAGGTCGATGCCTAATCGTTTAGGAAAAGCTATGCGATCGTTTAGCTCATCACTTAGCTGATTGTCTATCGCCTAAGAACACTCCATGATCGTTTAGCTAACTCCAAGCTGTCACTTAGTAAATCTTATTTACTTGACAACTATCCATGAGTATTTTCCGAGATTGGAAATCTAAAAAAAAAAAAAACTTTTTTTCTTACTAAAATTAGAAAAACATTTTTCCTATTATCTCACTTTACCATGAAACCATCAATAACCTCCCACTCAATTGGTTATTAGAGAAAAATAGATAATTATCCAATAATTAATATTATTATAAATAACTAACTTACCATAATATATATAACCTATAGTTTTAATATTTCATCTCATAAAACATATAAACCATAGCTCTTTTTCTCTTCCATGGCACTTAATGTAAATCTCATTTACATTAATCCTCCACTTGATGTATCTCATACATCATACCGATCATATCATATATAATCGAATTACCTCTTGTCAATTTGAACATTTCAAATCAACACCAAGAACTGATCCTCAACTTGAATCCATTTAGCTATCAAGGGAACCTTATGGACTTGTAGCTCGAAGCTCCAATGGTACGTGAATAACTAACTAAACTCTTTAGTCATGAGATCCACCATCTAACTGCCAGACACTCCACTAAAGACCAATAGCTGAACTCTTCTTACCACAGATATATTATGTGTCCATCTTAACCAATCAACAGTGAGACAACCCTTCACAGGTCGCTCGTAAGTACAACTCGGCCAATAACCGTTATGCCTCTGTAGTTACATCTAACTCCTTAAGTACCACTGAATCCTCTAATGAACATAAGTATAGTCCTACTATGACTGAGTCCTCTCTTCGGGGAAGAAGTGAATTCCATCTTGTGTAATTGAGTTCCCAGCTCCAAGATCAGACAGGTCCCCAAAAAGGTAGGCATGTTAAGTTGGCAATCTGGCTACTCTCACCCATACTAATCAAAGGACTGCCCTAAAAGGCAGGAGTTTCGAAAACACTCTGGATTGAGGTCGTGTCACCTATGGTCGTTTAGGTGAGATGTAAGTCTCTATTATCAACGACGTTATATACAGAGTCTAATCATCTCGTGGTCTGGTCTTATACAAACTCTTTGTATAGGACACCTCCGCTCGCATGTCTCCACATGAATGCCCACGATCTACCATCTGTAGTAGTTTACAACACTTGCAAACCTCTAAAAAGCAGGCCGTATCCGTAGTGTCATCAGGTATCCCACCTTAATCCTTATACTACAAACCTATTTAGGTTATCACTTAAGGTATGATCCACTTGTATATCACATCTACATACTTAAGTTTACATAAGATAACCATGGAGCTTTGTTTATTGGATATGAGTAAATGCCATAATGAAATAACAGTTATTTTATTCATAAAACAATGTGTATAATTACAAACAACGAGACTTCGGGAGAATTAGGACACAAATCCCAACATATAAGACAATAGCTGCCCGTATTGGACAAAACAGGGCAGTGTTGCAACGCTGCATGTAGTGTTGCAATGCTACAAATATAATGACGGATGCGCGCGCTAGCCAGCGTTGCAACGCTATGACCTTTCCCTATATAAGTTCTTCCCTTTTAGGTCAGAAAGAGGACGCCCACCTTCGGCCTTCAGCTGATTTTTCCCTTCTTTTCCCTCATCCAATGTATTTTGGGCATTTCTTTAGTATTTAATCGAGTAATGCCGGATTGTAACTTCTCATTCCTTATGGGAAGGCAAGATTTTGGTTTCTTAGTTTAGGGATTTGGAGGAACTCGATGTAATTTATGAGATTTTAATTTAATGATTTATTCGAACTTGTTTATGGTTTTTAATCTGAATCTATATGTATGAATTGCATGATTTTGATTGTTGATTGACGCCCAATAATTTTGTCATGTAATTTTAATGCTTTTAAGATAACCTTGTAATATCTGACACGTATTTATAGGATAATCCCATTGGAAGTAATAGGTTAGTTAGGAAAAAAGGACTGGTTTGTTCGTAACAACCTAGAGAAAAACCATATTGATTGTTTAATTAGGCGTTGGGAATTAACACTCATCTTAGTGTAATCCCTAAATCTTAATGCGATTCGTTAATTTGTATGGAGTGGATTCATTTTATATGCATACTGACTAATTAGATAACTAGGACCATTGGTTGGGCTTCCAATCAATTGCGCTATGAATAAACAAGAAATTTAAGTCATAAATTGGGTTGATGATCTAAATTACATTGAGCAAATCCATTCCTCTAAACTAAGATATCTCGATTTATCTTTACTTTTCTTGCATTTTTATTTTCACGCAATTTCAATTATCCAACCATACCAATTCCCCCCATTTATCACTTTAACTGAAAACAAGTTTGACGAACTAATCTTCCGCACTTCCTTAAGGTTCGACTCTAGACTTACCGCTCGTACTACCAATTAATATAAGTAGTTAGTTTGGTGATTTATAATATTGTTTGCATAGGCACAACTTTACAAATGCTGGTGAATCTGCCGACCTGCCACCTATAGGTTTAACCCCATCGGGTTGATCTATAAGAACCCAAACTAAATTGAAGTACATTGACTCCATTTCGAGATCCATAGCTTTGATCCATTTATCTTTGTCAACATCCTTCATTGCCTTCTTGTAAGACAATAAACCTCAACTTCTCTGTCAGCTACTATAACTAGGATTTCAGTTAAACCCATGTAACGGACAGGTGGGTTTGCAACCCTCCCACTTCATCGAGGTTCCATCAACACTTGAGGTGGATTTGATCTACTAGATGATCTTACTTCAAAAACTCTTATTGAGGTAATAGGCTCTTCAACAACTCTTGTTGAAGAATTAGTAGTTTCTTTGGAAATTTCATTCAACATGATTTTACTGCGAGGTTTATGCTCCCTTATGTGATCTTTTTCCAGAAAAGTAGCGTTTGTTGATACAAACACTTTGTTTTCTTTAGGATAAAAGAAGAAACCACCTCTCATCCCTTTGGGGTAGCCTACAAATAGGCATAATCTTGAACATGGTTCCAATTTCTTAGGATTAGCCTCAAGCATGTGTGCTGGGCAACTCCAGATTCTGAAATGACATAAACTAGTTTTATGTCCATTACACAATTCCAAAGGAGACAGGTAAGGAAGAGTAACTCATCATAGATCGAACCATGTCCAACAGAGTTCGATTTCTCCTTTCTGATACACCATTCTATTGAGGTGTACCAGGTGATGAGAGTTATGATACTATTCCATGTTCTATCAAATATTTCTGGAATGTTAGATCCATAAACTCTCCACCTCTATCAAATCGAAATGTTTTAATTGTTCTGTTTAATGCATTTTCAACTTCAGCCTTGAATTCTTTGAACTTTTCAAAAGACTCAGACTTATGCTGCATTAAATAAACGTACCCATATCTGGAATAATCATCAGTAATAATGATGAAATATTCAAAACCTCCTCTAGCTCTGACATTCATCGGACCATAAAGGTCTGAATGTATGAGCTTGAGAGGTTCTTTGGCCCTGTGACCTTTTCCAGTAAAAGGTCTTTTAGTCATTTTTCCTTCTAGGCACGACTCACATGTAGGTAAAGAATTTTGTTCTAGTTCACTTAGAAGTCCATTTTTTTTACCAATATCTCAATCCTATTGAGATTTATGTGTTCTAATCTGAGGTGCCAAAGATGGACATTTTCTTTAAGAGAAATTTTAAGTCTTTTTATGTTGAGTTACTGTAGTCTTAAAAATCTCAGTGTTATGGGGTGCCTTAGTTGTTAACGATCTTAGCACATAAAGGTTATTTTCCAGTTCAGCTGAACAAATATTGACACCATTTTTAGAAATAAACACTTTATTAACTACACAATAAGATTATTCTAAAAGGTACATTACAGAAATTAAGTTCCTTTTCAAACCAGGAACTACATATACATTTTCTAATAAAGGAAATTTATTCTATAAAGTCAACTAGAGACCTCCCACTACTACAGTCGAGACGACGTGCCTAATTCCAACCCGCATCGTCATCTCACCAGCATCTAGTTGCCACCAAGAAACTAATTCCCTAAAATGAAGAACAAACATGGTTAGTGGCGTCAGAGTCTATAATCTAGGTAGAATCATCATTCTGCACTAAGCAAGTTTCCAAAACAAGTAAACCAAATTTACCTTGCCTGGCCTTCTTCTTTTCTGCCAAGTATTTGGGGCAGTTACTTTTCCAATGACCATCATGGTTGCAATGGAAACAGATTCTATTTGCAGCCTTGGGTAGCCTTCTGCCTCCTTGTGCAATAACTCCAAAGTTAGCTTTCGCCTTCCCACCTTTCTTCTGCTACAATTTTTTGGTGTCAGAGGAAGAAGATACAGACTTAGTTCCAGAGGTCGAACCTTTGTGGAAGTTCTTGAAAGATGAAACGACATTTGCCTCACCTTTCTGAACCTTGTTTTTATGCAAAGATTGGAAGGTTTGCAGCTGATTGAGCAAGATGGTCAAGTTATAATCAATCCTATTCATAACAACATTGCTACGGAAGTGAAGGAAACTTTCAAGTAAAGATTCCAATATAAAGCTAATATAACTAGCTTCATCAATGGAAGATCCATTCATCTCTGCCACGTTGAAGTAGACCATCATATTGAGAACATGTTCTCATACAGATGCCCCTTCTAACATACAAGCATTGAAGATGTGTTTTAGAGCATCATGCCTGAGTTGTGTGGACGATTGTTCGAACATTCCCCTCAAGGACTCCATGATCTCATGGGCTATGAGCATGGGCTCATGCTTCTTGGCTAAGAATTCGATTAGACTAGCCAAGATATACGCTCGAGCCTTTTCATTCACCCTTATCCAACATTTGTACACCTCTCGAACGTTTGAGGAGCATTTGAAGCAGGAATGGGAGGATAATCCTGCATCAGGAAATCGAAGATCATCAATGATCAAAATTGTGTTGATCGTGTTTTTCTAAGACGTTTAGTTTTCGCCCGTTAATTTGTCAGTAGCGAGCAAGTTTATATAGCGGTAGCCATAATATAAATTGCTGAAAACGAGCAATTTATTAATTAGATAACTTGCATTGATCATGAAAACAACCAACCGATTTTAGAAAAATTCTAATGTACCCTAAATGACATCTAATTTTCCAATGATGTTTTAGTGAGGCAGGAGAAAAGTCACCATAAGGTGATCAAGTATCCCTTCACTAAAATGAGACATTGCAACCAATAGACATAACAACTATTTGTTATTGTCATTATTAGTCACCATTGTTCGGTCGAGAATACGTTAAACTAGCTTAACTATTCTTGTAAATGTAACCCTTCATTTTAGGTCCTAGAGTTCCGCCCTAATGAGCCAACCGTAAGGAAAAATCAATTGGGACATGAAACTAAAGGAATCCTATCCATTTCTGGAGGTTAAAACAAAGCGTCATGCAAACTGCCATCCTTTAGGGGACACCTACGATGCTACAAGGCGATGCATGAAACTTTAGTTCGACCTAATAAGAGAGATGAGGGATGTGCTGTCACACGTCATATGAAACAACTCCCTCCCCATAATTAATTTTAAAATAAAATTAATTAATTTTCATAAATAATAAAATAATAATTAATTAATTAATTTAATATATACTCATATGATAACTACTTTATCATATGATATATATTAAACTATATGTTATATCAAATATAACATATAACCTATAGTTTCAATATTGTATCATATACAATATAATCTATAGTTTCTTTTCTCTCACTAATGGCATTTAATATAAATTATACTTACATTAAATTTTAATTATATGAATCTAATTCACATAATTAATATTTGAAACATATTCAAATATTTAATTCCTCTAAAAAACACTTTATATGATAATGTATCAAATACATTATAGTAATTATATCATATATAATTAACTTAATTATATCACATATAATTAATTCTCTCAATTAATTTGAACAATTCAAATTAATCTAAAAATTGATTCTCATTAAATCCCATTGAGCTATTGAGGGGCCTCATAGACCTGTAACTTGAAGCTCCAACGATATGTGAATAATTAATCAAACTCTTTAATTAAATTATTTACCATCCATTAACTGTCGGGCACTCCACTAAAGACTGAAAGCTGTACTCTTCGCACTATAGATATATTTTTGTGTCCATTGGATATAACCAGTCAACAGTACGACGACCTTTCACAAGTTGTTCGTAAGTACAGCTAAAACCAAAATTACCGTTTTGCCCCTATAGTTACATCTAACTCCTTAAGTACCACTTATTCCTCTAATGAACAATAAATCATAGTCCCACTATGACTAATCCCTCTCGGGCTAGGAGAGGGTGTGGCGCCACATTGTTCAAGCCTCGGAATCAACGCTTAAGGGAGCAATTTATCTACTTATCCCGACATTGGGGAAAGAGTGAATTCCATCTTGTGTAGTTGTGTTTCCAATTCCCTAATCAGACGAATCCCCACAATCGTAGGCTTGTTGAGTAGGCGATGTAGCCACTTTACCCATACAAATCAACAGACCGCCTTCATAGGTAGGAGTTCACAACTCACTCAGGATTCATGTCATGTTACCTATGGTCATCTTGATGAAATGTATGTCTCTACTAAGAACGTGAGACTACACATTTCGTGGTCCAATCTTATACAAACTCCTTTGTATAGAATGTCCCCACTCACATGTCTCCACATGAATGATAAGAACCAGATGATTTGTAGCACTTTACAACAATTGTAACATCTACAAAGCAGGCCTACTTGTAGTGTAGTCAGGATAGGGTATCCAGCCTTATCCATCTACTATAGACCATTTAGGTTATCACTTAAAACATGATCCATCTATATATCTCTACATACATGTTTAAGCTACGAGATAACCTTGGAACTTAGTTTATTGGTTTGTGATTAATGCAACAAAATTTAGAATAATATATCATATATTTTATTAAATAAACAATGAGTTTGTACGATACATTTACAAACTATAGGACCCTACGAGATTTAGGGCATCAACTCTAATAGTTGGCTCATTGGGGTTGAATTCTAGGGTCTAAAATGAAGGGTCATACTTACAAGGAATTGTTAAGCTAGTTAATGATTTCTTGACCAAATCATTGATGACTGATTAGTATAGGAATAAAAGTTATTTTGGTGTAATAATTGGTTGAGAATTTCTCAGTTCAGTGAAGGGATAACTGACTACCCTTCGGTAGATTTTCTCCTAAATCACTGAAGCATCATGGCAAAAATTAGATGTTATATGGGGTTCATGTAGTTTTTGCTAAAATTGATTGGATCTTTTAGTGTTATGCTAAAATCGAATGTAGATCAATTTGTTTCTTTTCAACAAAAATGGCAAACTGCATTTTTCCATTGTTTGCAATTTGATCGATTTTAATTATACGACTTGGAAAGATTCAATTAAAAACTTTTTCATGGTTAACGACCTCAACATCGTCTTGACTGAGGATTGTCCTCAAGTCCCAACCCATGATGCAACACGAAATGTTTGTGATGAGGCCAGAGTTTACATTTTGGCAAGCATACCTGATACCTTAGCCAACAGATTTGAGAGCATGGTTGCACATCAGATCATGCAATCAATACAAGAATTGTTTGAGCGAAAGTTCTCATAAGTCAAGCAAAATGGGTTCATGACAATGAAATCAGCTCCCTAGATAAACTCCAGTCTATACTGAATATCAAGGGACAAAGAGAAAAGGAAAATGTTGCTAAATGTAGTGAAGTTAATCAACGAGGATTTGAAAGAACCCCTATGAAGGGGATTACAACGAAAGTGGATCATCCAAAAAACCCAATTATTTTTAAAAAAATATTTTACAGTATATGCATTAGGGAAAAAACAAAATTATTGAAGAAAACAAAAAGTTAGGAAACCTTACACTTGAAGATGTTCTTAAAAAAGAATCCCACAAACACAACCACGAAAGAGACCACAATATTCTCTGGTGAGAATCTAGGAAGTGTGGGCTATATAGAGAGATTTTGGGATGGAGGGAGAAGGAAGAAAGAATTGAGAGGAAAAACCTCAGGGAAAACAAAAAATCTCAAAGAGAAACTTATGTTCTGTGTATCTCATACTTTCTCTTTGTCTTTTTCTGAGTAGGTATATGAAAGAGGATTTTCTAGATGGAGAGGGGGGTTGGAGGTGGTCTTCTGTTTCACATGAGTTGCATGAGATTTGGGGTTTGATTCAAACAGCGGGGCCTAGGGTGAGTGGTGAGGATTATTGGGTGTGGGTGCCGAGTGCTAATGGTTGGTTTTCTATTGCGAGTGCATAGGAGAGATTACGTGATCTTCGTCCTAGGGTGTCTTAGGCGCGACTTCTGTGGTTTGGGGGTGATATTCCTCGATACTCTTTTCATGCCTGGCTGGCTATACAAGATAGGTTGGGTACTCAGGATTGGGCTAGGAGGTGGAATGTCTCGTCTGATAGTGTGTACTCTTGTGTGTGGGGGGTTGGGAGTCTTGGGATCATTGATTCTTTGAGTGTGGGTTTGGGAGAGAAGTATGGTCGGGTGTGTTGCGTTTGTTGGGGTCGTCTCATCGGATGGCTGGATGGGTTGTCGAGTTGAGTTGGGTTTGTCGAGTAGGGATGGGTAAGGGGTACGTAGTAAGTTGTTTCGAGTTTCTGGTGTGCTTCTATTTGTTATATCTGGTAGGAGAGGAATCATCAATTGGAGGGAGGTCATCCAAGGGTGGTGTCTGCTTTATTCCATCTTATTGTTTCTATGGTTTGTGCTCGTGCTATTTCCTGGCAGGTTGATTTTCTTGGTCTTCTTTAGTTTTTACTAATGTTATTTCTTTCTTATTGTGTTCGGTCTTTTATTTCTTTGGGTGTTGCTCTCGGTTTGTGGGGTTTGTGGGGTTTGTTTTGTTTTGTGATTGTTTCTTTGGACGGTTATTCTGTTTTCTTTTCCTATAGCTTTTGATCTCCGGTTCGATTAAGAGCTCGGTTTTGTTGTTGCTTTGTTTGCTGTGGTGCTTGATCCCAGGCTGTGGGATCCTCCTGATATTGTATAATAATATTGCCTATTTTTTTTTTTTAAAAAAAAGACCTCTCCACCACTTTTTTTCGTGAGTGGTGGAGTGAAAATTATTTAAATCATAAAATAATAAATAATTTTAATTCATAATTAAAATTATAACAAAAAATATATAATAACCAACTTATTATATACTATGCAATCATATGTTTTATCATATATGACATATAACATATAATTCAAAATTGTATCATATACAATATATAACCTATAGTTTCTTTTCTCTTTCTTATGGTATTTAATATAAATCACATTTACATTAAATTTTCAAAGTTTCAACTAGGGATTCCTTTTGGGCAATCATTAACTTCCTGGAGATTATGACTGGAAAGGTATTCTCTTCTCCCAGGTACACATATTTCAGATGGCTAGGGAGAGCCTTCAGCTCAATCCCTTGTACCTGTAAAACAAGAATATTGAAGTCAGAAGAAGGTTCTTCTAAATTGCTAACAACAACAACAGAAAGAGATAAATCATGGGAATCATGCAAATCCAGATCAATGCATGGAGCAACCAACATGTCAGAATTATCATCATCATCATGCAACACAATATCATTTATAACATTATACACCTCAATTAAACACAAGGACAAATATTCCTCGGGGAATTTCATGGCATCATATATGTTAAAGGAAACAACTTCCTCATCAAATTCTACAGACAGACATCCCTTGTGTACATCTATTTTTGTCTTGGCAGTTTTCGTGAAAGGGCCTATCTAACAGAATTGTAGAAGATGAAGGCGTAGAAATTTCATCCATTTTTAATATATAGAAATTGATGGGGAAAATCAATTCCTTAACCTACAACAATACATCCTCAACAATCCCTAAGGGTTGAATATAAGATCTAGTAGCTAGTTGGATGCATACAACAGTTTTTTTTTTGTAAATCATTCAATTTTAAATCCTCATAAATATGATAGGGCATGACATTAATAGAGGCTCCTAGATCTAGCATGGCATGACAGATGACTCTATTGCCAATAATGTAGGGCAAAGTGAACATATCTGGATCTTGGTATTTTTCAGGAATATTATGTTAAGGAGAGCGAATACATTCTTACTTACCACTACCTTTTCTTTATCATTTCCTGTCCTCTTTTTGGTGTATAACTCCTTAAGAAATTTAGCATACCTGGGATCTGCTGGATTGTGTTCAAGAGAGGAATGTTTATCTAAACCTTTTTGAACATCTTGATCAACTCCTCGTCCCTATGTTCTGGTTTTGGTTTTGCTAGCCTATTAGGAAACGGAGCTTTAGGTTCGACAGAAGGTAAAGGAAGATTACTTATGTTGGGAATAGATAGTTGTGCTTCAGATTTACCCTCATTGTTCTCAGCTTATTCGTTGGACTTACCAGGTGAAGATAGGTTGTCTGATGGAAGCTCATTACCACTTCTTAGTGTGATGGCACTAACGTCAGCATGGTCTGGTTGGGTAGGAAACTTCCCTGAACCTTTGTTCTCTATTCAACTCACTGCAGCAGCTAACTATGTGACTTGAGTTCCTAGATTAGCCATGTTCGCCCTGGCTTCTTGCTGATAAGCCTTTGTGTCCTGGGATAGTTGGAGAGAGTCTTTTTGCGGCTGTTGAATTTCCTGTTGAAATTTAAGGGAATTATCAGCCAAATTTTTGACAATGTCTTTTAAAGACATACCTGAGGAAGATGACGATGATTGATTGGAATGATTAGAACTATCACGCCCTTGTCCTTGGCCTCGACCTCCCATTTGAGATTAAGATGATCACGCCAACCTGGATTGTATATTGGGCCATGAGGGTCGTACATCCTTTGGTAACCCCCAACTACGTTGACTTGTGCTTGAGGACATGCTTTAAAGGTGTGTCCTAATATTCTGCAGGCTCCACAAGCCTTGACTTGAGCGACTCCTCCTTGGGCAAACTACGTCACAAAAGAAGTTAAGTTAGAAATTTGAGTTTTTAATCCTTTAACCTCAAAATTACCAGTTAAATTAGATTCAGTGGTCCTGGTGCCAAAATTCTTGTTATTCTCAGCCATGTATGATATCAATTCTTAGACCTCCTTGAGCGTCTTGTTTGCAAGAGCGCCTCCAGCTACTGAGTCGATTGAGTTCTTGTCATTGGTAAGCAAACCACTATAGAAGTATTGAATTAGTAATTGGTCAGAAATCTGATGATGAGGGAAATTAACACACAAGTGTTTATAATGTTCCCAATACTCAGATAAAGACTCACCCACAAACTGTTTTATACCATAAATATCCTTCCTTATAGAATGGGCTTTAGAAGTCGGGAAATTTTTTCAAGAAATTTATTTTTAAGTTCATTCCAAGTAGTGATTGACCCTGGAGCCAAGTAGTACGACCAATCCTTGGCATCATCCTATAGTGAAAAAGGAAATGCCCTAAGGTTTAGTTGCTCTTCTGTGACTCCGTGGGGTCTCATACTTACACAAACCATATGGAAGCCTTTGATGTATTTATGGGGGTTCTACCCTACATGCCCTCTAAAGGTTGGCAATAGATTGATCAATCCCAGTTTTAGTTCGAACGACACCGTGGTAGATGGAAATACGATGCACAGGGGCTGCTAGTCCATGTCAGACTCTACTAGCTCCCTTAAGGTATTCTCACGAAATGCCTCTCCCATTGTTGTGTTGTCAGCAACTTCTGAATTTTCTTCTTCTGGGATTTCTTCTCTACGTCTCCTTCGGATTCTCCTCTCCTATTGGTTAATACACACACTTTTTTTTTCTCTCTCTCTCTCTTTTTATAAAAAGGAATCCAAAAATTTTCCTAGGCTGATTGCCAAGTATCCCCAACAATGGCACCAATTTTGTTCAGACTCTAGGACTAGTATTGTCGTAACTGCCCCTGGCTTAAGCAAATATAATTTATTTTCACCAATCTAGGACTTATACCACAAACGCAGTAAAGCGGTAAGATCGGGGTCGAATCCATAAAGAGACTGTTGAATCAACTTAGGGCAATTTATGAATTCCACTTGAATGGTTTTGATGGTTTTTGTTTTTGTTTTATAAAATAAATTAAAAATCAAACAGAGAAAAACAAGAGTTAGCATAGAAAAGGGTTAAATCAAATTAAGGGAAAATTCTTGGGATTAGTTTGTATATTTTTTATTTTCTATCATGGTACTAGTTAATTTCTCCAATTATGTGAATCCCTCAACCTATTAGAAATTATAATAGCCCAATTAGCTAATTTTGATAAAAATCCAAACCAGCACTTATTCAGTTTAAAACTTTTCCTTCTCAGCAACATATGAGTTAAAACTAAAAAGCAATAAGAAATGGTTCAATTATTGAGACATACTACAAGCCGGACAACCACATCTTATAGCATGATTTATTTGGGAAGGATTGTACTAAGGCATACATGAATTTGGCCAGAAACACTCTAGACCCTAAACATGCGATCCTAATACGTGCAAATTAATCATTTAATAATGCAAAGGCTAGAATGATTTTGCATACAAGAAATTCAACAAATTAATTTGTCAGAAAAATGCATCAAAACTCTATTAATAATAAAACAAATCCACCCAAAGGGTTCACAATAATTGAATAAATTAAACTAGTAAACCTTCAAGAATTAAGACATACAAACTATCTCAAGAAAATTACCTAGCCTTTAAAAGCCATATTGAAATTATAATGATCAAAAGAGAATAGGTTGACTATGGCGACAATTGCTCAAAAATTTGGCTTTAATGGCTCCCAAAACCAGAATAAACTCTCAAATTGCACTCTATTCTGAGGTAAATTGCAGTAGGAATGAGATATATGAAAGTTGGTCCTGATCACCTTATTTATAGGTTTCGTGCAACGTTGCTCTTGGGATTGGTGTCCTAATTCTCCCAAAGTCTCGTAGTTTGTAAACTGTACACATTGTTATGAATAAAATAAGAGTCATTTTCTTTGGCATTTACTCATATTCAATAAACAAAGCTACATGGTTATTGTATGTAAACTTAAGCATGTATATGAGATATACAAGTGGATCATGCCTTAAGTGATAACCTAAAAAGGTATGTAGTATAAGGATTAAGGAGAGATACCTGATCCTGGTGATACTACGAATACGGCCTGCTTTGTAGAAGTTTGCAAGTGTTGTGAACTACTACAGATGATTGATCCTGACCATTCATGTGGAGACATGCGAGCGGGGGTGTCTTATAAAAAGAGTTTGTATAAGACCAGATCACGAGATGACTAATCTCTTTATATAACGTCATTGATACTTGAGACTTACATCTCACCTAAACGACCATAGGTGACATGACCTTAATCATGAGTGTTTTGGTAGCTCCTAACTTCGAGGGTGGTCCTTTGATTAGTATGGGTGAGAGTGGCTAGATTGCTAACTCAACATGCCTACCTTTTTGGTGATTTGTCTGATTTGGGAGCTGGGAACTCAGTTACATAAGATGAAATTCACTCCTTCCCTGAAGTAGGGGTAAGTAGATAGATTGTTCCCTTAAAGGTTGATTTTGGGTCTTGAACATAGTGGCCACAACTTCTCTTTGGAAGAGAGGACTCAGTCATAGTAGAACTATGACTTATGTTCACTAGAGGGATGAGTGGTACTTAAAGAGTTAGATGTAACTACAGGGGCATAACGGTTAATAGCCCAGTTGTACATACGAGCGATCTGTGGAGGGTTATTGTATTGTTGATTGGTTGATATGGACACAAAATATATCTATAGTAAGGAGAGTGCAACTGTCGGTCTTTAGTGGAGTGCTTGGTAGTTAACAGATGGTGGATCCCATGACTAAAGAGATTAGTCAGTTATTCACGTACCGTTGGAGCTTGAAGCTACAGGTCCATAAGGTCCCTTTGGTAGCTCAATGAATTCAAGTTGAGAATCAGTTCTTGATGTTGATTTGAAATGTTCAAATTGACAAGAGAAAATTCGATTATATATGATATGATCGATGTGATGTATGAGATACATCAAGTGGAGGATTAATGTAAATGAGATTTACATTAAGTACCATGAAATAGAAAAAGAGCTATGGTTTATATGTTTCATGAGATAAAATATTAAAACTATAGGTTATAAATATAATATGGTAAGTTGGTTATCATATATATTTATAATAATATTAGTTATTGGATAATTGTCTCTTTTTCTTTAATAACCAATTGAGTGGGAGGTTATTGGTGGTTTTCATGATAACCGTGAGATAAAAGGAAAAATGTTTTCCTAAATTTAAAAGATTTTTGCAAGAGTTGCTATTCTCAGAAATAACTCACGGATCGCTGTCAAGTGAATTGGATTCACTAAACGATAGCTGAAAGAGAGACTAAACGATCGTGGAGTGACATTATGCGATAGTTCACTCAGCTGGTCGTAGCTAAATAATCGCGGGGATTTTGCTATACGATAGCTCGCGTTCTTTTAAATGATTAAGCATTCATCTATACGGTAGACACATCTCATCTCCCACTTGCTCAATCGTCTACACGATTGTTACTCATCTGGTCTCTTCCTCTAACCAAGTTCATACAGAGCCCACACTTTTGGATTCTCACACAGAGAATACCAAGGTAGCCATTGCGGTGGTGTCTTCACTCAACTCAACTGAGTTCGAGGTTTTGGAGGTTATTCGTTGGGTTTGTAATCTTGGAGATCGTTGAGTTCATGTTTGCTGTTGATCGTGCTGTGTTGCGGTCGTAGTGTTCGAGTGTTCGTGTGTTGCTATCTTGGAGACTGAATGAGCGTTCGTGATCGAGGGATTTTGAAGCATGAGTCTCAAAAGTATGATACTATCCTCTGATTTTATTGTTAAGCATGTTGTAATTTTGTATTGTGCATGACCTATAAGTTTCCGTTTCTTGTACTGTAATTATGTATCTTCAATTTCGAATGGAATTTAAATTGATATTTCCGCTGCTCATGGAAATCCTCATGTCTGATTTTCTTCAGTTGCAACATTTGGAAATAGCTTGCAACGTGGCAGTGCACATTGGAGAGCGTAAAGGAGGTGTTGCAACGATGCCTTCAACGCTTGGTTGTGTCGCGCGTTGCACAAAATTTCGTCAATCGTCGTACCGTTGCAACACTTGGAAGGAGCGTTGCATACTGAGTGTTCTGTCTTTAGACGTTAGAGTTCAAAAGGGATGCATTGGAATGTTAGTGATGATCCAACTCCGGAGCATTGAGACACATGGGGCAGTGTTGCAACGCTGTCCTATACCTGATGCTACTGCCTTTCAACATCGAATGAGCATTGGACTTAGGCTTATGAAGAGCGTTGCAATGTTAGAACAAGGTAGAATTGTCCTTTTGCATCTAAGCTTGACTTAGTGCATTTAACTCCTGATTTTCCTTCCTTTTTGCTTGATTATTTATCCTTACAACGTACTTGCTCCATTGGGTTAATCCTTCTAAAAAATAGGACAAATAAAGCACAAAAATTATCCAAATACAGGAAAGTTAAGGCCATAAACTTAGCTCTTTTTTAGAGCTAACATCGATACAAACACCTTGTTCTCTTTTGGATCATAGAAAAGACCACCTCTCATTCCTGTAAGGTAGCCTACAAATAGGCATAATCTTGAACGTCGTTCCAATTTCTTAGGATTAGCCTCAAGCACATGTGCTGGGTAACCCTAGATTCAAAAATGACGTTAAACTAACTTTACGACCATTCCATAACTCCAAAGGTGTTCTAGCAACACTCTTGGATGGAATGAAGTTCAGGATATACGTTGCAGTCTCTATTGCATAACCCCAAAACGAGTTAGGTAAGGAAGCGTAACTCATTCTGATCGAACCATGTCCAACAAGGTTCGATTTCTTCTTTCTGATACACCATTCTGCTGAGGTGTACCAGGTGCTGAGAGTTGGGATACTATTCCATGTTCTATTAATAGTTCTGGAAAGATAAATCCATCAACTCTCCACCTCGATCAGATCAAAATGTTTTAATCATTTTATTTAATGCATTATCAACTTCAGCCTTGAATTCTTTGAACTTTTCAAAAGACTCAGACTTATGTTGAATTAAGTAAACGTACCCATATCTGGATAATCATCAGTAAAAGTGATGAAATATTCCTAACCTCCTCTATCCTTGACATTCATCGGACCACAAGGTCTGAATGTGCGAGCTCGATAGGTACTTTGGCCCTATGACTTTTTTCAGTAAAAGGTCTTTTTGTCATTTTGCCTTCAAGGCATGACTCACACACTGGGAAAACATTTCTTCTAACTCATTTAGAAGTCTGTTCTTTACTAACCTCTCAATCTCATTGAGATTTATGTCACCTAATCTTAGGTGCCAACGTTGGGCATTTTCTTTTGGAGAAATTCTAAGTCTTTTATTTTGAGTTACTGTAGTTTTAAACATTTCAATATTATGGAGGGCCTTAGTAGCTAATGGTCTTAGTACATAAAGGTCATTCCAGTTTTGCAGAACAAATATCAACGCCATTTTTGGAAATAAACACTTTATTAACAAAAAAGTTGATTGCATAGGATTGTTCTAACAAAAATTTTACAGAAATAAGGTTCCTTTTCAAATGAGGAACCATATAAGAATTATCTAAAATAATAAATTTATTCTGTAAAGTCAATCGGATTCCTCCCATTGCCACAACTGAGATGACATGCCCAGTTCCAACCCCCATCGTCATCTCACTAGCTTTAAGTTGCCGCAGGAACTAATTCTTTGAAATAAAGAACAAATGTGGTTAGTGGCCCTAGAGTTAATAATCCAGGCAGAATCATCATTCTCCACTAAGAAAGTTTCCAGAAGAAGTAAATCAGATTTCCTTGCTTGGCTTTCTTCTTTTCTGCCAAGTATTTGAGGCAGTTCCTCTTCCAATGACCATCTTAGTTGCAATGAAAACAAATCCCCTTTGCAGCCTTGATTGGTTTTCTGCCCTTTGAGTAACAACTACAGGGTTAGCTTTCCCCTTTCCACCTTTCTTCTTCTTCCACTTTTTGGTGCCGGAGGAAGAAGGTACAAACATAGTTCTAGAGGTCGAACCTTTGTGTAACTTTTTAAAAGATGAAGCAACATTTGCTTCACCTTTCTTGTTCTTGTTTTTATGCAGGAACTGAAAAGTCTGTAGCTTGTTGAGCAGAGTGGTCAGGTTGTAGTCAATCCTGTTCGTAACAGCATTACTAGAAAAATGAAGGAAATTTTCAGGTAAAGATTCCAATATGAAGAAAACCTAACTGGCTTCATCGATGGTAGACCTGTTCATCTCCGCAATGTTGAAGTGGACCATCATGTTGAGAACATGTTCTAAAAAAGATGCTCCTTCTTGCATATGAACATTGAAGATTTCTCTCAGAGCTTCATGCCTAAGTTGTGCAGAATGTTGTCCGAACATTCCCCTCAGGGACTTCATGATCTCACGGGCTGTGAGCATGGGCTCATGCTTTTTGGCCAGAACTTTGGTAAGACTAGCCAAGATATATACTCGAGCCTTTTCGTTCGTTCTTGTCCAACAGTCATATACATCTTAAATGTTTAGAGGAGCATTTTGAGCAAGAATGGGAAGAAAATCTTCCATTAGGACAAAATGAAGATCATCGATTATTAAAATCATGTTGATCATGGTTTTCCAAGTAGCATAATTTCACCAGTTAACTTATCGGCGGTGAGTAAGTTTAGAGTAGCGGTAGCCATTATATAATTGTTGAAAATGACAAACTATTTTCAAATTAGTTTAATTTTCATTAATTATTTAAACAACCAATCAATTTTAGCAAAATTAGAATGTACCCTAAGTGACATCTAATTTTACTAGTGAGATAGAAGAAAAGTCACCGTAGAGTGATCAAGTATCCCTTCACTAAAATGAGATATTCTCAACCAATAGACATAACAACTACTTGTTATTGTCACTGTTAGTCACCATTGTTCAGTCTAGAATACGTTAAACTAGCTTAACGATTCTTGTAAGTGTAACCCCTCATTTTAGGTCCTAGAGTTCCGCCTCAATGAGCTAACCATAGGGAAAAACCAATTGGGACATGAAACTAAAGCAACCCTATCCAATTCTGGAGGTTAAAACAAAGCGTCATGCAAATTGCCATCCTTTAGGGGGACACCCATGATGCCATGAGGCAATGCATGAAACTTTAGTTCCACCTAATGAGAGTGACTGGGGGATGTGCTGTCACACGTTCCACTCCCATTTACTACAAACACTCTCTCCATTCACCTTGATATTGGCCTACCCAAATTCCATCCTTTAAGGGGACACTCATGGTGCCTCAAGGCCGAGTGTGGATCTCACGGTGTGAATTTTCAAGGAGAAACGTGTAGAGGAAAACTGAAGTATCATGTACCCTATTTTCTTTCCACTTAGTGTTTTACCTAGGGTTAATTAACTTAGGAAAAACCTGGCTAATGATTTTAACTAAGTGGAAGTTTAATTTTCTAAAAAACAAGACTTGTCTTTGATGATTAAACAATTTTGATTGAAGTATTATTAAACTCTCTAATAATTTTTAATCAAATTTGCATGCATGTAACAAATCTATCTAATTCATCTTTCCAGGTAGGGGTGCGATGTTTCCATCATCTTAAGTACCCCAACCTAGATAGAACCACCTTAAACAAAAGGTTCCTTATAGATATATTTGCTACACTTTTATCTTTTATGAAGAAATTAATTTAATCCTATTAAACCGATTAAAAGATTAAACTAAGATTTCTAATCTCATTAGAAATGTGATCTTAGGTCTATCTCAATCATATTTTAAAAAAATTTTAAAAACGATTATAACCTAAGGATTGGATGCAACTTTTCATTATTGATTTTAATTCTAATTTCATTAATTTATAACGATTATAAATAAATGAAAAAATTAAAAAATATTGCATGCTTGACATACATTAGTTAATCATAACAATTATAAATTAACATAAGGTAATGCCATGCTTCATGCAATCTCGATTTCATTACTAATATATATATATATATATATAACATTTACATCTTATAAAGTAATGAAGGACATTAATAACATACTTTAAAGAAACTATACATTCATACTTTATGTTATAGCACTTATAATATATATATGATGCATGTATATGTTATTAATGCATGCATTTATATAATATAACAATTATACTATATGATGCATGAGCATGCTATATAATTTTAAATCATGAATATTCTAATATTATAACCATTATAATATAAAATGATGCATGATGATAAATGCATAACCTATGGTGGGTTTTTTAAATCTATATGACATACAATATGACATATATTGAAATAAAGCATACATCACATGTATATTTAAAAACTAAAGATTGATGGATTGGGATAGGACACTAATAAAACAATAAAATGACTAACTATTACATTAATAAAAGTCATCCGGTTTGATACAAGTGAACCGGTCGAACCAAGCCGTGAACTGGTCCAACCGTCAACCGAACCACCCTCGAACCACTCGAACTGGACGAACCATGAGCAAACAGGAGAAGTTTTTCCACATCGGAGTGTCGAGACACTGTGCCTAGCATCACGACGCTATGGAGAAATTTCTCCTTTTGCTACTCGGAGTGTCGCGACGCTAGGGCACAACGTCGCGATGAGCGATGCAGTCTGCTAGTGCACAACATCGATTTTCTTCGATCTGATGTCCAAATTCAGCCCCGAAATGCCAGAAAACCTCTAGGAACATCACGAACGACTCGATATACAATATTACATACTCAATAACAATTACTTGCCTCAGAAACATGGACCCTTACAATCAAAAAGTAAAGAAAATAATATTGTAAATCTATACCCTATCCTGAAAATATCCATCAACCAAAACACATTCAATAGAAAGCCATTCATCACATGAATTTGAATAGTCATGTAGCAGATTAAAAAATACCCACCAACACTATAAAATTAATTAAAAAAATTGGGAATTTCGGATCAAGCCAAGGCACTGATACCAATTGAAAGAACCCTTGTGAAAGGGATTATAGCGGAAGTGGATCATCCCAAAAACCCAATCGTTTTTTAAAAAAATATTTTACAGTACATGCATTAGGGAAAAAACAAAATTATACAACATGCTTAAAAAAAAAACAAAAGGTTGGGAGACCTTACCCTTGAAGACGTTCTTAAAAAAGAATCCCAGGAACACAACCACGAAAGAGACCCCGATATTCTCTGGTGAGAATCTTGGAGATGTGGGCTTTAGAGAGGTTTGGGATTGAGGGAGAAGGAAGAAATAATTGAGAAGAAAAACTTTAGGGAAAGCAAAAAATCTAGAGAGAAACTTACGTTCTGTGTATCTCATACTTTCTTTCTGTCTTTTTTGCAGGTATATGAAAGAGACGCCTCCACCACTTTTTTACGTGAATGGTGGATTAAAAAATAAACAATTAGAAAATTATTCAAATAATAAAATAATAAATAATTTTAATTCATAATTAAAATTATAACAAAAAATATATAATAACTAACTTATTATATATTATGTAATCATATGTTATATCATATATAACATATAACATATAGTTCAAAATTGTATCATATACAATATATAACTTATAGTTTCTTATCTTTCTTATGGTATTTAATATAAATCACATTTACATTAAATTTTAATTATATGAATGTAATTCATATAGTTAACATTTGAATCATATTCAAACATTTAATTCTTTTTCATAAATTCTTTATATTATAAGGCATCAAATACATTATAATAATTATATCATATATAATTACATAAACTTCATTATATCATATATAATTAATTCCCTCAATTCAGTTAAACAATTCAAATTAATCCAAAACTTTATTCTCATAAAATCCGATGAGCTACCGAGGGGACCTCATGGACCCGTAGCTTGAAGCTCCAACGGTTTGTGAATAATTAATTAAACTCTTTAATTAAATGATTCACTATTCGTTAACTGTCGGGCACTCCACTAAAGACTGATAGTTGCACTCTTCCCATTATAGATATATTTCTGTGTCCATTAGATATAACCAATCCACAGTATGATGATCCTTCATAAATTGCTTGTAATTACAACAGGACCAAATTATCGTTTTGCCCATGTAGTTACATCTAAATCCTTAAGTATCACTAATTCCTCTAATGAATAATAAATCATAGCCCCACTATGACTAACCCCTCTCGGGTCAGGAGAGGGTGTGGCACCACAATGTTCAAGCCCTAGAATCAATCCTTAAGGGAGCAATTTATCTACTTACATGCTTAAGTTACATAAAGACAACCAGGGATTTTAAGTTTATTGGTTTGTTGTAAAGCAAATAAAACATCCAAATGTGCAAAGTCAAGAAGTGAAGTAAATATCATATATTACACATCCCAAGAGTTCGTACAAAAAATGTTTACAAACTATGGGACACGAGAATTTAGGGCATCAACCCCAACACTAATGGCAAACCCCAAAAAGTTGGAATCTCGTTCAAAAGTATGTCTATTTATAGGCTACCTAAGGAAATGAAAGGTGGGTACTTCTTTGATCCAAGTGAGAATAAAGTGTTTGTATCGACAACTCTACCTTCTTAGAAGAAGACCACATGAGGGATCATAAACCACGAAGAAAATTTGTTTTAAGTGAAATTTCTAATGAATCTACTGAGACTTCAACAAGGGTTGTTGAAAGGGCTGATAATCCAACAAGAGTTGTTGATGTCCGTTCATCTAGTCATTCACATCCATCTCAAGAGTTGAGATTACCTTGATGTAGTGGGAGGATTATGAACCCACCTGTACGTTACATGGGTTTAACAGAAGCCCAAGACATCGTAACTGATGATGATGTTGAGAATCCATTGTCTTATAAACAAGGAATTGAAGATGTTGACAAGGATGAATGATTAAAGCCAACAGTCTATGTACTTCAATTCTCTCTAGAAGCTTGTAGATCATCCTGATGGGATAAAACCTATAGGTTATAGATTGATCTAGAAGAGAAAAAGAGGTGTAGATGGAAAAGTACATACCTTTAAAGCTAAATTTGTGGCAAATGGTTATACCCAAGTTGAGAGAGTGGACTATGAGAAAACCTTCTCACCTGTTGTCAGGTTAAATTCTATTAGAATTCTCTTTTCCATAGCCACATATTTTGACCATATAATATGGAAAAATGGACGTCAAGACTGCCTTTTTGAATGAAAATCTTGAAGAAACCATCTACATGAATCAACCAAAAGGATTCATTAAGCTAGATCAATAGCAAAAGGTTTGCAAGCTTAATCGATTCATTTATGGACTAAAACAATCATCTCGATCTTGGGATATAAGATTTGATACTGCAATCAAATCTTATGGCTTTGATCAGAGTGTTGATGAGCCTTGTGTTTACAAGAAAAATCATCAACTCAATAGCTTTCCTCGTGCTGTATATGGATAAAATCCTACTAATTGGGAATGATGTAGGTTTTCTGACTGATGTAAAGAAATGGTTGACCACCCATTTCCAAATGAAATATTTGGGAGAGGCGCAGTTTATTTTAGGGATCTAGGTCATTAGGGATCGTAAGAACAAAAGGTTGGCATTATCTCAAGCATCGTATATTGATAAAATGCTTGTCTGATATTCGATAGACAATTCCAAGAAGGGTTTATTACCTTTTAGGCATGGAATTTTATTTTCTAAGGAGCAGTGTCCTAAGACTCCTCAAGAGTTTGAGGAAATAAGACGAATTCCCTATGCATTGGTTGTTGGTAGCCTTATGTATGCAATGTTATGTACCATACCTTACATTTGCTATGCAGTAGGGATTGTTAATCGATATCAATTCAATCTAGGATTATATCATTGGACAACAGTCAAGACAATCCTCAAGTACCTTTAGAGAATGAGAGACTATATGCTTGTGTATGGAGATAAGGATTTGATCCTTATAAGATGCACGAGCTCTGGCTTTTAGATTGATTGGGATTCTCGAAAATCCACATCGGGTTAGTGTACTCTGAATGGAGGGGCTATAATATGGAGAAACATCAAGCAAGGATGCACCGCAGACTCCACTATGGAAGTCGAATACATAGCTACTTGTGAAGCTGCTAAAGAGGTTGTTTGGCTTAAAAAGTTCCTTACTGATTTGGAAGTTGTTCCAAATATGTCTTTTCCCATCACACTTTATTGTGATAACAGTGGTGTTGTGGCAAATTCTGAGGAACCTAGGAGTCATTGAAGAGGAAAACACATAGAGTGAAAATATCACTTGATTCGGGAGATTGTGCATCGAGGTGATGTGATTGTCATGAAGATTACTTCAGAGCACAATGTTGCTAATCCGTTAAGAAAGGCTCTCACGTCTAAACTGTTCGAGGGTCATCTAGAAAGTTTGGGTTTACGTAACATGTGTCATATTGTCTAGGGCAAGTGGGAAATGTTACTGAGGTATCGTGTATGCCTTAATTTATTGTATTTTGTACTTTATTTGTATCGTACATTTGGCTCCCTAAGTTTTAGGACAAGTGGGAGATTGTTGGGATTGGTATTCTAAATCTCTCTTGTATTCTCGTAGTTTGTAAACATTGTATAAATAAATTGTTATTAATAAAATAATTGTTATTTTATGAGCATTTACTCAATCCAATAAACTAAGATCCTAGGTTATTTTATGTAACTTAAATATGTATGTAGAGACATACAGGTGGACCATGTTTAGATGATAACCTAAATAGTCTGTAGTAGATGGATAAGGCTGGGTACCTTATCCTGGTGAACTACGGATACAACTCGCTTTGTAGATGTTACAAGTGTTGTAAAGTGCTACAAATGATCTAATCCTAATAATTCGTGTAGAGACATGTGAACGGGGTACATATACAAAGAGTTTGTATAAGACCGGACCACGAAATGACTAGTCTTATTATATAGTGTCGTTAATAATAAAAACTTACATTTCACCAGGATGACCATAGGTGACATGACTAGAATCTTGAGTAAGTTGTGAGCTCCTACCAATGAAGGCGGACCTTTAATTTGCATGGGCGAGAGTGGCTAAATCGCCGACTCAATATGCCTAACATTTTGGGGATTCTTCTGATTGGCGAGCTGGGAACATAGCTACACAAGACAGAATTCACTCATTCCCTGATGTCGAGGTAAGTAGATAAATTACTCCCTCAAGGGCTGATTCCAGGGTTTGAACAATGTGGCCACCCTCTCTTAGCCCGAGAGAGATTTGTTCATAGTTGGACTATGACTTATTGTTCATTAGAGGGATCAGTGGTACTTAAGGAGTTATATGTAACTACAGGAGCAAAACGATAATTTTGGCCTAGTTGTACTTACGAACAATTTGTGAAGGGTCATTACAATGTTGACTGGTTATGTCCAATGAACATAGAAATATATATGTAGTGTGAAGAGTGCAGTTGCCGGTTTTTAGTGGAGCAACTGGCAGTTAATGGATGTTGGGTAATTTAATTAAAGAGTTTAATTAATTATCCAAGTACCGGTGGAGCGCTTCAAACTATAGGTCTATAAAGTTCCTCTATAGCTCAACATGCATTATTGAGAATTAATTTTGGATTAATTTAGAGAATTAATTATATATGATATAATTAATTAAATTAATTATATGTGATATAATTAATTAAATTAATTATATGTGATATAATTAATATAATGTATTCGACACATTATAACATAAAGGTTTCTTTGAGAGGAATTAAATATTTGGATATGATTCAAATACTAATTATATGAATGGATTTCATATAATTAAATTTAATATAAATATGATATATGTTAAATACCACAAATGGTAGAGAGAAATTAAAATTTTAAATATGATTCAAATATTAGTTATATGGATGAGAGTCATATAATTGAATTTAGTATAAATGTGATTTATACCATACATTGTTGAGAGAAAATAAAACTATAGGTTATATTGTATTTGATACAATATAAAAACTATAGGTTGTGTGTTATATTTGATATAACATATAGTATATATTATATGTGTCATATAAAATAAGTTAGTTATTATATATATGTAATTTTTAATTAAATTAAACTAATTTTAATTTAATTAAAGGGAGGGAGTTACAACTTTCTCCTTTTAATTCTCTCTCAACCAGAACGTAAGAGATGGGTTCAGTTTGGACTGATCATCTTCTTCTTCTCTCTAAGAGTTAGTGAGAGATCTCTGAAAAAAATTCTCCAAGAATAGAGAAGAAAAATTTTTCTTCTTCCTCCTCTCAAATCTTTCCCTCTCTTCCAAAACTACAGAGCGCATAACTCCTAAGTTCTCATTCCTAAGAGAATACGGAGGTTGGCTTTTTAGTGGTGGCCATTTATATTTTTTGGAAGTCTTTTTTAGAGATCGAGATCAAGAACAAAGGGTTCATGATTTGGATAGAGGGAATACGTGAAGAATTATTTGGCTACAAGGGTAAGTCATTTTCTTCCTTAATTCTTTTGTGAATTAAGCATGTTGTAAATTAAATTTGTATAATGCATAATTTTGTTCTTTTATGTAAAATGATTTTTCTGTGAAAATTTTAAAATTGGGATCGATCCTCTTCTGCTGTAGACCTTCACCAGTTCTTTCACGAACAATGTCGTCGAATATCAGGCCTTGATATTGGCCTCCAAATGGCGTTAGAGATTGGAGTATCGTGCATAGAGACTTATGGCGATTCAAAGTTGATAATCAGCCAACTTTTACTCTAGTATGAGGTGAAGCATGAAGACTTGAAGCCTTATTGCGCTTATGCCAGACAACTGATGGAAAAATTTGACAGTGTGATGTTGGAGCATGTTCCAAGATTAGAAAATAAGAAAGCGGACACCTTGGCAAACTTGGCTACTGCCCTGACAGTTTTAGACAATGTAAATATAAACATATCGCTTTGTAAAAGGTGGGTTATACCTCCAGTCGAGACTGAATTCAAAGAAATGAACGTGATATTAGTCTACTTAACCGATGAGGAAGACTAGTGGCAACCCATTATAGATTATCTTGAAGATGGAAAGCTTCCGAAGACCTTCATCATAAAACTGAGGTGCGAAGAAGTGTTGTTCACTTCATTTATTACAAAGGAGTTTTATATTGCCACTCCCTTGAAGGGCTATTTCTTCGATGCCTTGGAAAAGAGGAACCAATGAAAGCTTTAGAAGAGGCGCATTCAAGTGTTTGTGGCGCGCATCATTCTAGACTAAAGCTCTAGTTCTAGCTTAAAAGAATGGGTTATTACTGATCCAAGATGATCCAAGATTCAATGGAGTATGCATAGAAGTGTGAAGCTTATCAGTATCATGCAAACTTTATACATCAACCGCCAGAACCTCTACATCAACCGTTGCTTCATGGCCTTTCAAAGCTTGGGGACTTGATTTAGTTGGTCCTATAACACCTAAGTCATCAGCAGAACTTTCTTACATCCTTATGACGACAAATTACTTTTCAATGTGGGCCAAGGCCATCGCCCTGAGAGAAGCTAAGAAGAAAAATGTAGTGGAATTTATCCGTACTCACATCATCTATCGGTACGGTATTTCTAATTAAATTGTGACAGATAATGGGAGGCAGTTCTTCAATGTCTTGATGGAAAAATTATGTGAGAAGTTCAAGTTCAAACAATACAAATAATAATCCATGTAGAACTAATTCATTTTTTTTATGCGATGAGATGAATGCTTTTTATAATGCGTTTATCTTGTTAAACCCAAGTATAAGCTCAAGTAGAGTCTTGGTGAGTCTAGGGTCGAACTCAGGGATTGCATTGTATGTATTGGCAACTATTGTTTCGATCTTGATGCGACTAGGTTACTAAGTAGGTGATCAGTTTGTATGCTATTCTACGCTAAAGATGATTTAAATGACACATGCGATAGAGAATACAATCTTATGTGAGACAGCCTGTGCGATAAGTATGAAATTTGAATGTATGAGAATAAGGTTGAGAAGAATACTCACTAATATTCCTATGTAAAAGCATAAATCATGCCTTCAAGCAAATCACTCAAATTTATAACTTACACCTTTCAATGCACAGGGCCACAATATCCTATCTCTAGGATGCATGCGATGAGTATTTATTGCAAAAGATATTTCTTTATTTCTAAAGAAGCTCTCTTCTTATTTTATGAGATATAAATCTTTAGCTCTTTCAAACCTAGATATAATCTACTCGGAATAATCATTCGAATTATTCAAGCAATGCAATAAACAAGCATAAAACAAGTTAAACGCATGGCTTTAAGCATTTACTTAGTTCATGTTAGCTAGATGCTTCTTAACTCATAGATAACTTAGTTGCTCATGATGAAAATAGCAAAGATGGATAAAATATAAGCTGAATAAGCATTCATATCGGTAAAAGATGTTTCTCAACATCACACAAAACAAATGCAACTAAGAAAGATGAGAAATAAAGATAGAGAGTCAAGCCCTGGTGTACAATTTCTTGCTCTCTCCGACTTTGTCAATGACTACTTCAGTAAGATTGTGCTGAAGATGAAAATCCTCTTTTGTTTCAGGGGAAAAACCTAAGCTTCCACTTATGGCTCACGACTGGTTCGAAAGAGGAGTAAGGATTTTAATAGAGTTTCTTCCAATTTCTTCCTTTTTTTTTGCATGACGATCTCATGGTGTATTTATAAGCGTTCAGGCTCTGTTTTGAAGCTTTCTTGTCAGCTACCAACTTGATCTTTGATTTGACCTCCACCACCCATATATTATTTTATAACTAATGCCTAGAGCCACCAACTTGGTCAACTATGTGATCCCATATTGGCATTGAGAGCTCACTGCGATCACATAGCAGACTTTTCTACATAAAACAGAGTATGATTTTTAAACTTTTTGTAAATAGCTAGGCTTTATGGGTGTGTGATCATATGATGTAATTATTTCTATGAATTTCTTATAAAGTTTTCGTATTTTCAGAACTTTTTCCTAATTGTTTTAGATAAAAGAGGCAAAATAACTTATATTTCTACAATTTATCACACTCCCAAATTTAAAACAATGCTTGTCCTCAAGCATATATTTAGAGTCCTACTAAATCTTGATCGTTTTGACACATCGCCTATGAAGAAACTTTTATCAAAGAGAACCTATAAGTGGAAGCAAGATCGTTCCAAATTCATTGTGACAGAAAAACAAGCATTCATAAACATATATACAAGTTATGCATTTCAGAACAAATTACGGCATGCTTTCAACAATTAAATACAAAGAAACGAGAGACTTACCTTTGAAGAACTCTTCCTCTGTTTATCTCTCGCTCTCGTCAAGAACAACACCTTTCACTGTCGTTGTGATTGTCTACCCAAATCTCTCACTCTCGTTCAGCAAATGAACCGTCTTCCTCCACTAGCAGGTTTTTTCGGAAAACTTCATTGAATTCCACTTTAAAAGGACACGCTATCAAAATATAAAAAGACTAGTTTTCTTTCGGCTAACCTAGCCTCCTCCGTCCCTCGGGACCAACAAGGGAAACTCTCAAGTACGGTTCTAAGGGAAGGTCAATCAAGTCATTGAAGATTTTAAATAAATCTCGAAATTCGTCTTCTCCACGAACAAGCAGCAAGGAGGACACCACCACTCATTGACCTTGGTATTCTCGGAGTGAGAATCCAGGAGGTGTGGGCTCTGTTGGATTTGGTAGAGGAAAGGAGGAAAGAACGATCATATTCAATTGACCAAGCAAGTGGGAGAGTTTAGAGTCTATCGTATAGACTGGTGCTCGATCGTTTAGTAAAGGTACACGATCGTATAGGTAAGGTGTCTTGATAGTTTACATGATCGTCTAGTGAATCTCACTTGGGCGCGCGATCGCTTAGTAAAAGTTACACGATCGTTTAGGAAACTACGTGTGTACACGATCATTTAGGTAACACTTACAGCTGTCGTTTAGGCTCTCATTAGCTAAACGATAGTCAGTGTACAACTTATCAAGAGATACTATGATCCTTTAGCAAAATGAAAACTATTTTCATTTTATCCTTTAGTTATGAAAAACTGAATACAAATTTCCACTTTCACACACGGTTATGGAGAAAACCACCAACAATTATCTCATAATTGTTTTAAATATAAATAAATATAGTAACTAACTTATCATATTATATTTATAACCTATAGTTTTAATATCACATCAATGCAACATTTAAACCATAGTCCTTTTCTCCTTTACTTGATATAAATCATATTTATATCTATTTTCCTCCAATTAATGTATCTCATACATCATGTCAACTATATCATATATAATCAAACCCCTCTCGTCAATTTGAACACTTCAAATTGGCCCAAAATTTGATTCTCAACTTGAATCTATTGAGCTACCAAGGGGACCTTATGGACCTGTAGCTTGAAGCTCCAACAGTACGTAAATAGTTGACTAAACTCTTTAGCCACGAGATCCACCATCCGTTAACTGGCGAACATTCCACTAAAGACCGACAGCTGCACTCTTCTCACCACAGATATATTTTTGTGTCCATCGAAAATAACCAATCAATAGTACGATAACCCTTCATAGATGCTCGTAAGTACAACTATGCCAATTTATCGTTTTGCCCCTATAGTTACATCTAACTCTTTAAGTACCATTGATCCCTCTAATGAACAATATCTCATAGTCCTACTATGAGTGGACACCTCTCGGGCTATGAGAAGATGTGTGGTGCCACATCGTTCAAGCCCTGGAATCAGCCTTTAAGGGAGAAATCTATCTACTTACCCCTGCTTCGAGGAGGAAGTGAATTCCATCTTGTGTAGCTGAGTACCTAGCTCCAAAATCAGATAAATCCCCAAAGTGGTAGGTTTGAGTCGGCAATCTGGCCACTCGCACCCATTCAAATCAAAGAACCGCCCTCAAAGGCAAAAGTTCCCAACTCGCTCGAGATTAAGGTCATGTTACCTATGGTCATCCTACTAAACACTTTATGGTTCGAATTAGACCATCTGTAACATATCACAACACTTGTAACTATCTACAAAGTGAGTCGCATCCGTAGAGTCACCAAGATAAGGTTTCTTTCCTATATCCATATACGACAGACCATTTTAGTTATAACTTAAGGCATGATCCACCTGTATGTCTCCACATACATGCTTAAGTTACAACGATAACCAGGGATCTTAGTTTATTGGTTTATGGTAAAGCAAATAAAACATATCATGTTTCATAGACAACAGTGAAGAAAATATCTCAAATTATTATATCACAAGCATTTGTTCAATATAGTGTTTACAAAGTACAGGACCCAACGAGAGTTTAGGACATCAACCCCAACAGCCTAGACCTCTTAAAGTGTTTTCGTCACATCCCCTCCCAGTTTACCCTCTAAAATCGAAAGGGGATATGACTTCAGCAGTTACCGACCTACTTGCCACCACTTATTGCCTAACTTAAGAAAAACTTGCTTAAAACCTTGATATGCACATACAATTTAGTGGCAAACTAACTATGACTTTAACCAGCAAAGCAACTTAAATACAATTCAGAAATGATGACAAAACATATGTCCAACAAAACAATGCAAGAACGAAAACATGGGTCCTAAAATAAAAT
The DNA here is from genome assembly GCF_009727055.1 of Benincasa hispida. NCBI lineage: Eukaryota > Viridiplantae > Streptophyta > Magnoliopsida > Cucurbitales > Cucurbitaceae > Benincasa > Benincasa hispida. The sequence goes on from NC_052354.1 coordinate 16,627,129, forward strand.
CCACTAGTCCAGACTTCTCTCAAAACATGTGTACATCAACACAAGCTTAACCTAAGCTTCCTTCTCCCTAGCCGAGTCTTAAGTGGTAAGTAACAGTGGGTTCAACCCCAGGGAATATGACCGCTACCTGGGAAAAAGGAAAACATTTGAAAATGGTGAGCTGGTTGCCCAGTGAGTGACTTATAAAAAAAAATTCGTCTCAAGCCTTTCATACACATATTATATTAAACATATAATCACATTGGAAATAATCTCAAGCAACTTATGTAGTATCATACATTAAACAAAACATCATATTGAATATACTTTCAAACCTTAGTTGAGAATGAACATTTATAACTCATGCTCCCATCGTCCATTCATGGCCGTGAGACCCATACTTCGGTCCCATTATAATGATTGTGGCTAGGAGACCCATACTTTGGCCTCTCATACAAAATTACCTACGTGCACGTGGAGTATACTAAGTACCGTCAACACTTTAGGTACTTCCTTAGATACCTTCTATACCTTCGGCATCTGATTTACTATAATCATAACATTCATAGAAGATATGTGTACATAAAGCTTTAGGCATGGCACTTACCTAGCTTTCACAATAATAGCATTATCACAATTCAACACACATGCATCACGAATTATAAACATTTAGTTTTACAATACTTTAGCATTCAACCTTGACATACGATAGAATTAGTAAAACTTATTTAAATAGCTTAAAACATCATTCTTAAGAAATGCCATGAAATCTTTAAAATCATAAGTATAGACTTTAGTTGCTTGGAAAACCCATAAACCTTAACATGAAATTCATTTGGAATGCATGACCCTTTTATATATAATTTTTTGAAGAAATTTAGTCACTCACGGGTCTTTAGGCTTGTTTTTCCTAGGCTTGGTAGGCTTCCCCAATGGACGTTGCTCCTACACATAAGAATAAGAATTTTAGTTACTACTTTGGTCTCCCTTTTGATACTACTCTTTTTAAACCAAGCTCACACTTAGCAAGAAATTGCCTGTTCATCCAAAGATTCCAGATTCAGTTTCTAACGTCAATAACTCGAAAACCAGAACTCATTTTAAGAAAGTTCCTTTTTCAAACATGCTCAAAATTTTGTTAATGATGTACCTCAAAATTTTAACATAAAACTACTTGTGGTTTGATTTGGGGCTTTGAATCTTTCTCACTGCCCTAAACTGCAACTTCCTACTGAAGGAACTCTTATTCAAGAGTACCTACAAGCGGAAGCGGATCTTTTCAATTTATTGTGACAGAATTACCGCATATACATTCAAACATACTTTCATAATGCTAAAGGAATCAAGAAATCATACCATATAAAGATTTCTTTTTCATAGTGAGTCTGAAGCCCAACCATTTACCTTGAACAGTCACCACTTAGACAGAAGGAAATGGAGAAGAAAACACCACTCGGAGCCCTTAGTATTCTTGGAGTGAGAATCCAAAGTGTGGGCTTTGTTCGGATTTGGTAGATTGAAGGAGGAAGAGAGACCGAACACAATGATCAAGCAAGTGGGAGATGCAGTCATCTATCACATAGACAATATACTTGATCGTTTAGGTAAAGTACACGGTCGTGTAGTAAAAGTAAGCGATCGTCTAGGAAAAGATAAACAATCGTCTAAATTAACGTGTAGGAAAAGGGTGAGCGATTGTCCGAACGATCGCATAGGAAAAACTAAGCAATCATCGATACGATCGTTTAGTAAATACCGGTTGCTAAACGACCGCTTAGGAAAAAGGTAAACGATCATAGCGCGCGACGGTGTAATCGGTATGCAATCGCTTAACAATATCATATATGTAAATGATCGTGTAGTCCCTATCGTATAGGCACTGATTTTCTAAACGATGACACTATCTTTTTCACAATAGCCGCGCACACCGAGATCAACACACCGTCTGCTATTTATAATGCACTCATAAGTTATTTAGAACGAAGAAGCACTTTCCCATTTCCTTTATAATCGTCCAATGAATGTGATCTTATCACATTCATAACTTATAAATTAATATCATATATTAATTATATTATTTTTCCTCTACTAGATATAAATCATATTTATATCCAATTTCCTCTAAATTAATATGTCTCATACATAATGTTAACTGTATCATATTTAATTAACTTGTTCAATTATATGATATATAATCGAACTCCCTCTTGTCAATTTGAACATTTCAAATTGACCCAAAAAATTGACTCTCAACTTGTATCCAAGCTACCAAGGGGACTTTATGGACCTATGGCTCGAAGCTCCAACGGTACATGAATAGTTGACTAAACTCTTTAGTCATGATATCCGCCATCCGTTAACTGCCAGGCATTCCACTAAAGACCGACAGTTGAACTCTTCTTGCCATAGATATATTTCTATGTCCATTAGATATAACCAATCATCAGTATGATGACCCTTCACAGATGCTCGTAATTACAGCAGGCCAATTTACCGTTTTACCCCAGTAATTACATCTTCCTCTTTAAGTACCACTGATCCCTCTAATGAACAATACAACATAGTCCTACTATGTGTGAACACCTCTTGGGACATGAGAAAGTGTGTGGCGTCACATCGTTCAAGCCCTGGAATCAGTCCTTAAGGGAGCTATCTATCTACTTACCCTTGCCTCGGTGAAGGAGTGAATTCCATCTTGTGAAGCTGAGTTCCCAGCTCCCAAATCAAACGAATCCCCAAAAT